>NW_023045194.1:0-185828 GCF_011762505.2 Arvicanthis niloticus | reverse complement strand
GTTTTTCCGGTCCGTCCAGAGACACCAGAGACACCAGAGACACCCAGATACAAGACACCAGACACTCAAACACCCAGAGACCCAGAGACCCTGAGACCCAGACCCAGACCCAGACACCCAGACCAAGACACCAGACAGACCAGGACGGACAAGACCAAGAACAAGACAACAGAGCCAGACAACAGACCAGATAACACAGACATCCCAGACCAGGTTCCACTCTGTGAGGATTGTGCTGAGGGTGTCTGAAGTATCATACAACTTCAGAACAACTGAAGTATCTATAACAAACTGAGTAACATTTCTATGTCATTTCTCCTACAATCCCAATGGCCCTGGAGGACAGGGATAGCTGCACTTGCTGCTTTGTTTAACAAACGCTCAGTCATTACAGAGGTTTGGTAGGAGCCATGGAAATCAGCTTGTTTCACCTAAAACACTGCAGATAGAGAAGCGTCTCAGGTGTTGGGAAGTCACACTTTTCTAAAACCTAAACAAATGCTTCTCACTTTACAAAGGAGCCATGAGCCTTGTGAAAAAAGACCCGTTGAGTGGGAGTTTTTATGATCATGGATTTAACTCCTCAGATAGAATAACAGAGAAATAGCAATAACAATTAGCTGATTTACTTGGTCTTTACAACGGGTCAAACATTGTTCTCAGCCTTTTACACTGACGTTCTGATGTCGTACAATGGCCCTGCAGTTTGGATACGACCATGTAAATGAAGTACTAATAGGATCAATGATTTTTATACAACTAAAGGCTAGTTTACCATCTCAAGATAGAAAAGTGGTGGGTGCAGGCTTCAGACTCATCTGGCTCAGTGCCCTTCACCACTGTGTGGAACCGCTTAACATGGAGAACTGTTTGTGAAGCTTCTCCTGCTCTCAGTGCTCAGCTGCCCCTCCACAGTTCAGGGTCAGGGGTCAGGGGTCGGGGGTCAGGGGTCAGTCAGACTTAGACGTCCTTTCCATTTAGTGTGGATGAGACCCGTCAGTAGTGTGCTCAATGGGATATTACTTTTTTCTGTTGAAAATTCAAACCAAGAAACACAAAGCATATAAAGAATGAGTGTGCATGAGGGAAAAATGAGGAGCTGAAGATCTTCCAGGTACACCAATGGTGAAAACTCACAAGGAAACATGGGGATGAATAGAGAGACATCATAAAAATGCTCATGATAAACAACATAGAGCATCACATATATAGAACATTCTCCTACGGTCTGGTTACACAGCTGTGTGCCTATGTGCAAGGAAGGATGCTGTTCATGGCACAGTCACCAAGATCCCAGTGAGCAATGACAGACACCAAGATCCTAGTGAACAATGACAGGTCACCAAGATCCCAGTGAGCAGTGAGGAGCAGAATGATTTCAGGTCATGTTTAGTCCTCTGCCTAGTCAAAGAGTTTCCTGAACACTTTATAATGAGCATTTGGGTTTTTAATGACATTTCACTGACATTTTGTACACCCCTGTCTTTCTAGTTACAGCAGAAGCACAGACCCTCAAGCTGTGGTCAGAGCTTAGTCTCAGGGTCCTCCCCAGGATGTGGAGCTGAGCCATGACCATCACGGCTCCTGCTTTCTTCCTCACCTCTTGACGTTTAGTGCCTGGACCAGTTGGTGTGGAAAGGACTGTTCTCTAGAGAAAGGTCTTGCAGACTTGAGGATGGCATGTGTTGAGTCATTGTGTGAGCAAGGGATAAAGCATGGCTGCTTTTCAAATACAGCTGTCCTGGAGGATAGACATGAAAAAGTCAGTGTGACCCATACGAGGAGAAAATGGATTTTCAGTTCTAATTACCTTTAGCCCGAATGCCTGTGTGTGGGTAGTGGCTCACACCCAGCTGCACACACTGATGTTAGCTTTCACCAACTTGACACAAACAGAGACGCCTGGGAAGAGGGAACCTCAGCTGAGAAATTGCCTCTATTAATGGCCTGTGGCTTATCTGTGGGGCACTTTCTTGATTGTTAACTGACAGAGGATGGCCTAGTCCCCTGTGGACAGTGCCACCCTGGGCAGGAGGTCTTAGGTTGTGAAAGAAAGGTATGTGAATGTGAGCCAGGAGGTGAGCTCACTCCTCCGAGGTACTCGGTTCAGTTCCTGCCTCCGTGTTCCTGTGTGTGTTCCTCCCATGGCTTCCTTTGGTGATGGACTGTCATTTAGAAGATGAAATAAATCCTTTTCCTCTCCAAGTTGCTTTTGGTCACAATGGCTTATCATGCACTACAACAGAGAGCAAAGTAGAACACCCCACCCCCACCATTACTCTGCACATGTGCATGGGGGGGAATAGAAGGCAGGAGAGCGAGAGAGAGAGAGACAGACAGAGACAGATACAGAGAAAAGGGAAGAGAGTTGCTGAATGTGATGATGGTTAAGGACAGTATCTATGGGCACTTGGTAGTGGGTGGCCCAAGAGTGAGCTGTGACCCACCTTCAGACTACATGCAGAAGATAAAAGGATGAGAAGGGATTGACATAAGAGGAGGTTTGTTTTTTTATATAATTAGAAATAACTATTATTTATTTTATGATTTTTTGAGATTTATTTTATTTATTTAATGTATATGAGTGCTCTATCTGCATGACTGCATGTACACCTGCATGCCAGAAGAGACCTCATTACAAATGTTTGTAAGTCACCATGGGGTTTGCTGGGATTTGAACTCAGGACCTCTGAAAGAGGAGACAGTGCTTTAACTGCTGAGCTACCTCTCCAGCCTCCTCTTTTATTTTTGATATCTATCTATCTATCTATCTATCTATCTATCTACCTACCTACCTACCTATTTTTGAGTCAGGGTCTCTCTATGTAGTCTTTACTATTCTAGAACTTAGTACATAGACTAGGTTGGCCTTGAACTCACAGTGTTCCTCTGCCTCTTAAATGCTTGTATTAAAGGCATGTGCCACTATCCCTGGCTTAATATTTTAAATTATGTGTATTCAAAATCAGAATTGAAATGGTCATGCCTGCAACCCTCCCTGTCCCCGGGATTGTCAGCCGATATTGGTCCTTGAAGGCAAAGGGGACAGAGATGTGTGTGTGTGTGTGTGTGTGTGTGTGTGTGTGTGTGTGTTCAGAAGCCTTGTTAGTATGCACAGTAAATAGTGACACCGGGACCAGCTGTGGGGAGGCAGATCAACTTTAGTTGGGATCATCCAAGGCTCATCTCATACAATTTTGGAAACAGGGGTCAGAATATCCAGAATGGGCAAAGGTCATTGGCTGAAGGTTTACAATACTGAAATGTCTCATTAGCATGGGGAAGGACTTCAGGAATCTCATGTGCTAGCTGAACCGTTCTTATCCATAGAAACAAATTGAACCTGTAATCTTAAACAAGGCTATGGTGATATACTTCAGGTAGAGGTGTGTGTGGGTTTTTGAACTCCTCAGACAAGGTCAGAGAAGTCCTGCCAGTGAAGGGATTCCTCCATATTGTGCCAAGCTCAGAAGGCTGTCTGGACAATGGTAGACTTTGAACTTAATTAGCAGGGCAACAATATCTATCTTTTCTAGTAGAAAAAGGCCCCAGACTTGTATAGGTATTTCCGAAAAGCAGATAAACAAACACTTGACCAAGAGATGAAGAAAAATTGCAACATTAGTAACCACCAGGGAAGCGTGGTTTGAATCACAGTGAGGAATTGCCTCGTGCTTGTTGTTAGCATGACTATTGGAAAACAAGGCAAGTGTTGTGAGAATATGCAGAAAAGGGAACATCTGTATGCTGTTGCTGGGAATGTAAATTAGTGCAGCATTCTGGAGAGTAGCAAAGGGGCTCCTTAAAAAACAAAAAAACAGAACTACCAGATGACCCAGAAATCCCACTTCTGGGCATTTATCCAAAGGAGGGATGAAGAGAGATCTGTATTCCAGTGTTCACTTCAGCATTATTCACTAAAAGTCACTCTACAAAATCAAGCTAAGCATCTATCAATAGACAAGCATGGTACAAGCACACAATAGAATATTGTTCTGCCATAGGAAGGAACACCTGCTGTCTACAGTAACATAGATAAGCATTGAAGATACTGTGCTAACTGAAGTAAGAGAGTCACAGACAGACAGATACTTATGTATACTCTCTCATTTGTGGCATCCATAAAGACCTCTCAGAAACAGAGTGTAATGATGAATAATGGAGGGTACTGTGGGTAGCTGGGGTGTTGGTGTAGCCAAGGAGGAAATGCTGGTCAAGTGATACAGAGTTTCAGTTATGAGAGATGTTGAAATTTCAGAGGTAGGAGTATTGCCAGCCTAGTGTGTCTAGCATAGTGAGTTCTAAGACAGCCAAGACTACATAATGAGACCAAATATCAGAAAAGGAAAAAAAAGTTTTGGGTAGCAGGAATATGTTTTTGAGATCTGCTGGGTAACACGGTGTATCATATATTTCAAATTTGCTAGGAGTAAATCTGAGATGTATCACAACAAAATAAGGCAATTAAGAGATGCAATAAGTTGATGAATTTGATTTCATAATTTTTCATTGTATAAACATATCAAAACATTACAGAACATTACATTCTACCCCATAAATGTAAATGATAGTTAATTTAATAAAAAGGCTGTTACTGATATCAGTCACTGGAGTTAGAGATGTTGAGGGGGCAGTTGGAGTTCAGGAGTAAGAAACTATAAGAACGTGGGGGTTGTCAGCACAGAGATGTAACTTAAACACACAGGACCAGGAGTCCAGGGCTGAGTGCTGATTGCCAGGGCTTTTCAGTGTCTGCCCTGTGGAGATAGTAGGTTGGTGTCAGGGGCATGGTCAATACTCAATAGCTGTCAGTTAGGAATCATCTGATTGGGAGACAGACAGCAAGACAAAGCTTCATCTCTCTAATGAAGATCACACAGTCGCTCAGTTTTGACCTAAGTGACTTGTTAACCTCCACAAAGTGAACCTGTGTTCACAAAATGAACATCTAAACTTGTTCAGTTTCTCCTGCATCCCTGGTCTGGAGGCTCCTTTCCTTGAGGGATGTTCTGTTTAGGAGGGCTGGGGGGGGGGCAAGGACAGCATCCTGGAAGCCACCTGGTCATCTGGACCGAACCTGGGCTGAATCTGTGTCTCACCACGCTATCTTGTCCTGTGGCTAAACTCTGGTGAGACTGATGGGAAATGGAAGTGCTGTTTTAGTAATGTATATCTGATCGTGATGTCTCTCCATTCTTGTGTCTGCATTATCTCCTACCATGGACTTCCCCAGTTGCTCCCAACTAATTTCCCTATTTATATAGTCCTTTCTCCCCAAAATGAACAGCCCCTGGATTGTGGCCCCATGGTTCTTAAGTCTCCTGTGATTGGCCACTGCTGGGCCAGACCAGTGTTTCTGACTTCGTTTCATGCCCTGCAGCTCTCTTCCTATCCCCTCTTCCTTTTTAGTGACACTGACCTTTTCTCAGGCCTTCTGGAAGTCTCAGACCTTCTGATATCTATGCTGGGTGGGATACTCCTTCCCCACTCTGAAAGATGCTTCAAATAATAGCTTAAACATCTCTTTCGTGGACAGGGCCTCTGTGATTTTCCAATCCAAATCAGGTCTTTCTAGTTACTACACTTTGTCACCTTTAATACATAATTATTACCATTCTCTATCTTAATTTGTCTGATAACTTCTCTGAAGCTAAACTTCCACAGGGTGTAATTCTCTACTATGGTGTGCAGTGCTTGGCTGGATTGTTGGTTCATGAGTTACTCAATTAGTGTCTGTCAAGATTATTTCTGTGATTCAATAATAAACTACTGATGAAGACTTACCTGAGCAGGGTGTCCCCAGTAGAAAACCAGAGCTACTGGGCAGGTTGGTGACTTTAGTTTCTTTAGTCTTAGAATTATGTGTGTGATAGTGATGTATCTCTCTCTTTGTTTCATTGTTTCATTTTTTTGTTTTTGAAAGTATCTGGTAAAGGGTCTGCACATTAAATTCCCTTAAAAAATTTATTTTTATTTTAAATTATGTGTATACATGTGTTTATATTGTGACACTGTTGTGGGTTTGTGTACATGTGAGAGTAGGTGTCTGTGGGAGGTCAGAAGGCAGTGTCTGACCCCCTGGAGCTGGCAGATGGTGGTGAGGTGCCTGCCTTGGGGGGCTAGGGATGCCTTCCACCTGGGATCCTCCAAAAGCCATGTACACACTTGGGGCCTGAGCCAGCTCTCCAGCCCTATTTTGTTTTTGAGGTCTTGCTATGCAGTGCTGGCTGAACTCAAATGTCTCAAATGTGTGACGCCTGCTTCTTTTTGCTTTTTTCCCCTGGCTTGTTACATTAATTTAAGCAGACTAAACATGTTAGCCATTCATTTGCAAGCTATCACCAAATGGCTGCTGTTACCTCTTCTGGTATAGTTATGATTTTTTTGGTTGTTTCATATTTAGCCTTCTCATCAGGTTTTGATGCTGTTGCATAGGATGATGTCACACTGGCACAAGACTTGCCAATACCTGCAGATTCAGGCTCTCTGACATAAAACTCATACTTCTCTAATGTGTCCACCAGTCACTCTCCATTCATGAAGATGAACCGTAACAAAGTTTGAACCAAAATTCTAGGGAGGTTGGAATAGTAGCTCAGCGATTAGAGACATTAGCTGCTCTTCCAGAGGTCCCCAGAACCCACAGGGCAGCTCAGAACTCTCTGTAACTCCAGCTGCAGGGATCTTTGGCCTCTTCTGTTCTCCAGAGGCACTGAACACACAGACCGACAGACATGCAGGCACAACACCCACACATTTAAAAAGAGATGGGGGTAGGAGGGCTAGAAAAGAGAGGGACAAATGAAGATTAAAGCATAAGAAGTCTTTTCTTAATTTTTCTATCTTCCTGCTATCTGCCCTTTGTGACAAAAATGCCCTCCAGCCAAAAAGCTAACTCTAGTGAAACCAGAAATTAGCTCTTCATCCTAACCCACACTGAAATGCAGATCCAATAAAATGTGCTTTCTTAAAGTTAGCTCCCTTCAGGAAATCATGGAAGACTGTTGTCATGGGGAATTGTGAAAGGAACCAGGAAGGACTTAGCCAGGAATATACCAATGAAGGATAACATGGAGATCCTCATTGTCATGATTTCATGAATTCATGTATTTCCACCAGACACATGCTTGTGGTCACGCATGGACACTCTATGGTTAAATTCAGAATGGTGTATTTTTCTGTGATGTGAATTATGTTACACGGAGTGACAAAATTTATGCAGCCTTGTGAGATGTGCCAGAGCAATGTAGCATTTAAGCTAAGATATTTTAATGACACAATTTGTTCAGACTGCTGGAGGATAAAATCAATTTCATAAGATTTGCTGCTATTAATTGCTGCAGCCCCTAGCATGTAGAACGTGGTGGGCATGTGTTTTTGGGATTATATTAAGAGCAAAAGAAAACAACAGGCTTGTTCTTAATATTCAAATTATAATTAGAGACAACAGCAACATCTCAGAGCAGAATCAAAAGGCATGGTTAGCGTGCAATAAGACATCATAATTAACGTATTAAATGCAGATTCAATAATCTTGATGCATTTAGCAATTACTTACCTGCTTACAATAAATAATTTGCTAGCATATCCAGAATGCACTTAATTGGTATATAGCAGTAGACACTGTTCCTTGACTCCTGGTCTGGAAAGGAGAAGAAAGAACCCATATTTTCAAAGAGAACTATGAAAAAAAGTTCATCTTAAATAAATGCCAAGACTCAGCTTTAATATCATTCTCCTGGGGCACAGACTTTGAAATGATATTTTCACACAAGGTAGAATCTGAAATTTGAATCCTGTCAGAGGCACAAAATACTGAAAGTCCAGATCTCACAGGGAATAACATTTAAATATTAAATGTCTATGTCCAAGGCAGAGAAGACAGGAATAAAAATGATCCCATTTCAAGTGAAATCTTTGTCCTCCGTGTTTTTTTGAACTGGGTTAGATTAGCATTTTTTTCAGCTTGGCCTGAAAGAATACAAAATAAATATGATTTGAAGCCAAGGGTTTGAAGCTGTAATGTTCACACAGTTAAAACAATTCTCCATTTACCAAACTCCCTGTTTTGCAAGGAAGCTTAGGGTTATTACTTATAGGCTGTGGCACCAAAATGAACTGGGCCATTCATCAAACTGGGCGATTAGTGCAGTGGAAAACAAAAACCCCAAAAAGTTGATTGACTGGATTTTCCATTTTGCAGTAAATTATTTTAGAGCCAACTTTCTTTGGTTATTGGTGCTTGTTTCTTCCTTGACTTTCAGATCTGTCTCATATAGGCCAGTCACTGGGTACCAGTCCCTCCTCAAGTGCTTAAACAAAAAAAGAGCCGGAGTCCTTGTGACTCACGTATAAGAGTGTAACTCCTTTTCCATGTATAAGTTCTGAATAGAAAAGTAGGCATGATTGTATGTCATGTGTACATATGCATGATTACAGACAGAGGCCAAAGCATTACTCAGAAAACCAGAAGGATTTGCAATGGATTGTCACCTGAAGTTATTTGCTGTGGGACCTTGAAGATCTGATTATTTGTGACACGTCTGTGTGACCCGGAGACTCTTGGAGGCTTCTACAGGGGAATTATGGTGTGTACCTATAGATGGAGCAGGACTTTCGCCTTGGCAGATGACTGGTCTTCTGGCGAACAGCATATGGCTTGCTGGATAGGCAGGTGACCAGCTTCATGGGTATGTGACCACTGAGTGAGCATGAGGGGCTGTTTATATACTGATTGTCGTCTGGTCCCCCAAACGATCGACTAGCACATGAATATAAGTTGGTCATGTTTCAAGTTCCTGGAGAAGTTTCACTATTGCTCCTCTTGTTGTCTTGTATCCTCTCTGTCACACACACACACACACACTGTGTATATGTCCTCCTGAGGAGGCTCTACTCCTAACAGTGATGGAGGAAGACCGTTTCAGGACTGGGCCATAGACACATGGCCAATGTATATAACACAGTGTAACTGTTACACTCTGGCTGCTTTCTTCAGCAAAAGGGTGAAGGAAAATCCTGCTCTTGGAAAGGTCTTCAAGAAGTGTACCTAGCTTTTAATTTTTCCTAGTGGGACTGACGTGTCATCCAAGTGTAATGTGATAAAAGCCTCAAGTTCAACACCAGGCTTCAAAAGAATAAACACAACTTATACTTTCCTGGAAGAAGAGAGACACTCCATCATGGTCCTATAAACAATCCATAGGCAGTGCCTCATGATTCATTTAGACGGTTAGGATTATGGACTGAATGTTCATGTCTCCTTAAGATGGAGCTGGACTGAAAGGTGGCAATCAGGATGTGTGTGGTTAGATCTTTCTGAATGACTTTCTGGGGGTGACCATGTTTGTCTTATGTTTGTCCAGGTTTTTTCCCAGATCACCCCACCCATGCCTGATAGACTTGTATGTAAAGTGGCCATTGCAGCAAAGATGAAGGCCATGCATGAATTCAGCATCAGGGATTTCCATTCACTATGGCCAATCTGTTTGTGGTAGCTGCTGAGTGCCCTACATGGTGATAGCAGAGATGGTACCAGCACACAAGAGGTGAGCTAGCTGCTGATTGCATTGGACTGCATTCATCTCGGAAGACACAATGCTTTGTTCTACTGGGAGAGGTGTTTGCTTTGGATTTGTTTTCCTTGACCATGGTGCTTTGGCCAACCCTGCCATCTGTTGAGCTGACATCACATAGTCAGATGAAGGTATTACCACAAAAGGCTTCTGACCAAGGGGCGTATTCAATAGCAATGTAAGTATGGACTTGCCTTGTGCTCATAGTATTTACTAGTCATAACAATGTTCCTCAGCACTGAAGGAGCTGCCTGACAGAATGATGAAATATGCTTCCAAAGATTTAGTTTCCACACCAGCTGGGTCTCTGTACTTTGCAAAGTGTAGATAAAGAATATTAGGCTATGGTATAGGCACTAAACCACTGACTAAACCACTGACTAATTTATGCCAGGATTTTTCAAACAGCTGGGATCCCTGGATGCAAGCAAACCATGTGGACTCTGTGTGTGTGTGTGTGTGTGTGTGTGTGTGTGTGTGTGTGTGTGTGTGTGATACTTGTTAGAACTACTATCAGGCTGCTGTGTGCGAGACATGTGTTCAGTGTGAGATGCCAAGTGCTCTTATAGTTTACAAACACCATTCACCTCATGTGCATGTCATTGATACAGGGCAGCATCCAGGCCCACAGCTCCTCCAGCTCCTTCTGGATCTCTTCCCTGAATATCTCTAAATTCTGCTGCTGGCTGTGTAGTAGAGATGTCAGCTCCTTGTGTAGGCTACCTGTGTTGTCATGGCTGGAGGTTGTGAGGGCTTTAGGTGGTCCCCGTGAGTTTTCACTTTCCCCTTGTTCTGTCTTCTTGGCATCCAGGTTTTCTTCCCCTTGCTCTGAGGGCCCCACGGGGACACCAGGCCCACGGCTGCTTGGGAGGCTGCAGCTTTCCAGATTGTTGCTTAGCAACAATTGAGTGAGATTTTCACACAGCCAGTCTGTGTCTCTGGAAAAGCCTAAATGACACAACCTCTTTCTATCCAGGGAAGGACTCTGTCTTCTCAGTCATCCACTGGCTTATCTTCATGCCTTCCAGAACTTATAAATCCACCATCTTCTTGACTCCTGAGTCTGTTTCCTTTTTTAAAATGTTCAGAATCAACCAAAATGTGGAGCACAATGCCATCTTAACTTACCTCAGATCACTCAGGAAAGCAGGCTCTTTCATAAAGACGCAGCAGTAAAAGCAGTTGTTAGTCAAAGCAAAACACCGACAGTACATGACTTACATACCGGTACGTCTGCTCTCTCACCTGTGGATCCCTTACTCTCTCTCACCTTCCTCTGTACTCAAAATCCCATCAAAAGCAAGATGATTCAATCCTCCCATTGTCTTCTGAGCTTCATAGTTTCATGTCAACTTGCCACAGTTAAAGTCATCTGAAAAGATAGAGCCTCAGTTGAAAAAATGCCTTCGTTAAGATTCAGCTGTAGGGGGATTCCACGTGAGACATTCTGGAGGCTCCATGGATCCCACAACCAGCATTAGCACTCCTCTTCCAGCCCTCCCCCAGATCTGAGGCCTGGATGAGACCTCTGCTGGGTCTGCTGTGTGTAGACCCCAGATTCTGCCTGAGACATTCTGGAGGCTTCATGGATTCCACAGCCAGCATTATGCAGGAAGACCCACATACTACCCTAAGCCCATAGCTGGGTGCTGGGAGCTCTCATATTTCAGCAGATACTCCCCCTCCCCACCCCTGTGGAGTAGCACTCCCCTTCCAGACCTCTCCTGGATCTGAGGCCTGGACCAGACATCTGCCGGGTCTGCTGTTGTGTGGTACCCGGATTCCGACTGAGATATACTGAAAGGTCCACTCAACCCAGAGCCACAGAAGAACAACTGAACTCAGAGTGTCAAACAACATATCCTGCGATATCCTAGAGGAGACACTGCACCCAGAACAGCAGACACCTGGCTGGACTACTACCTTGGAGGCACCAAATCCTGAGGCATCCTAGAGGTACCACTGTAATCAGTACAGCTGGAAAAGATCACAGAGATATCTGGAACCCTAGGAGATCAGAAACAAGCCAGATAACTGGAAAGGCAAGCTTCAGTCAGAGACAGCAAGTACAGGTAGCACTAGAATTAACCAGATGGCAAAAGGCAAGTGCAGGAACATAAGCAACAGAAACCAAAGTTACATGACATCATCAGAACCCAGTTCCCCCATCATAGCAAGCCCTGAACACCTCATCACACCAGAAAAACAGGATTCAGAATTAAAATCACTTCTCATGATGATGATAGAGGACTTTAAGAAAGACATAAATAATACTCTCAAAGAACAGATAGAAACCCTTAAAGAGGAAACACAAAAATCCCTTAAAAATTGCAAGAAAATGCGACCAAACGGGAAAAGGGATTAAACAAAACCATGCAGGATCTAAAAATGGAAGTAGAAACAATAAAGAAATCACAAAGGGAGAATACCTTGGAGATAGAAAACCTAAAAACAAGATCAGGAGTCAGAGACACAAGTATTACCAACAGAATACAAGAGATGGAAGAGAGAGAATCCCATTTGAAGAAGATACAATGGAAAACATTGACACAACTGTCAAAGAAAATGCAAAATACAAAAAGCTACTAACCCAAAATATACAAGAAATCCAAGACACAATGAGAAGGCCAAACCTAAGGATAATAGGTATAGACGAGGGGGAAGACACCCAACTTAAAGGACCAGGAAATATCCTCAAAAAAATTATAGAGGAAAACTTCCCTAACCTGAAGAAAGAGATGACCATAAATATACAAGAAGCCTACAGAACTTCAAATAATTTAGACCAGAAAAGAAATACTTCCTGCCACATAATAGTTAAAACATCAAATGTACAGAACAAAAAAAAAATACTAAAAACAGTAAGGGAAAAAGGCAAAGTAACATATAAAGGCAGACCTATAAGAATTACACCAGACTTCTCACCAGAGACCATAAAAGCCAGAAGATCCTGGATCAACATCATACAGACTTTAAGAGAACACAAATGCCAGCCCAGACTACTATACCCAGGAAAACTGTCAATCATTATTGATGGAGAAACCAAAATACTCCATGACAAATCCAAATTTACACAGTATCTCAACACAAATCCAGCACTTCAAAGAATAATTGATGGAAAACTCCAACACAAGGAGGGAAACTACAACCTAGAAAAAGCAGGAAAGTAATCTTCCAAAAGCCATAAAAGAAGGTAGCTACACAAACATATCTCCACTGCCAATAACAAAAATAGCAGGAAACAACACTCATTTCTCCTTAATATCTCTTAATATCAATGGACTCAATTCTCCAATAAAAAGACATGGACTATCAGAATGGATACGTATGCAGGACCCAACATTTTGCTGCATTCAGGAAACTCACCTTTGTGAGAAACACAGACACTACCTCAGAGTAAAAGGTTGGAAAACTATCTTCCAAGAAAATGGTCCCAAGAAACAAGCTGGAGTAGCAATTCTAATATCAAATAAAATCATTTTTCAACCAGAAGTAATCAAAAAAGATAAATAAAGACACTTCATATTCATCAAAGGAAAAATGTACCAAGAGGAACTTGCAATTCTGAACATCTATGCCCCCAAATGCAAGAGCACTCACATACATAAAAGAAACTTTACTAAAACTTAAAGAATACATTGCACCCTACACAATAATAGTGGGAGATTTCAACACCCCACTCTCAGCTATGGACAGATCATGGAAACAGAAACTAAACCGAGACACAGTGAAACTAACAGAAGTTATGAACCAATTGGACTTAACTGACATCTATAGAACATTTCATCCTAAAACAAAAGAATATACCTTCTCAGCACCTCTTAGTACCTTCTTGAAAATAGACCATACAGTTGGTCACAAAACAGGCCTCAACAGATACAAAAAGATTGAAATTATCCTTAGTAACTTATCAGACCACCATGGACTAAGATTTGTCTTTGACATGGACAAAACAACAGAAAGCCCACATAGTCTTGGAAACTGAACTATGTTCTACTCAATGATAACTTGGTAAAGGAAGAAATAAAGAAAGAAATTAAAGACTTCTTAGATTTAAATGAAAATGAGGACACATCATATCAAAATTTGTGGGACTCACTGAAAGCAGTACTAAGGAAAACTCATAGCTCTAAGTGTTCACAAAAAGGAATTGGAAAGAGCATACATTAACAACTTGACAGCAAACCTGAAAGCATTAGAACAAAAAGAAGCTAATTTACCCAAGAGTAGTAGACAGCAGGAAATAATCAAACTCTGGGCTGAAATCAACCAAGCTGAAACAAAAAGAACTATACAAAATATCAATAAAACCAGGTGCTGGTTCTTTGAGAAAATCAACAAGACAGACAAACCCTTAGCCAGACTAACCAAAGGGCACAGAGACAGCATTCAAATTAATAAAATCAGAACTGAAAAGGGAGACATAACAACAGAAACAGAGGAAATTAAAAAATTATCAGATCCTACTACAAAGGCCTATACTCAACAAAATTGGAAAATCTGGAAGAAATGGACAATTTTCTAGATAGATACCATATACCAAAGTTAAAAGAGGAGCACATAAACCACCTAAACAGTCCCATAACGCCTAAAGAAATAGACACAGTCATTAAAAATCTTCCCACCAAAAAATGTCCAGGGCCAGAGGGTTTCAGTGCAGAATTCTTTCAGATCTTCAAGGAAGACCTAATACCAATCCTCTTCAAGTTATTCCATCAAATAGAAACAGAAGGAACACTACTCAATTCATTCTATGAAGCTACCATTACACTCATACCTAAACCACAGAAAGACCCAACAAAGAAAGAGAACTACAGACCATTCTCTCTTATGAATATTGATGCAAAAATACTCAATAAAATTCTCGAAAACCGAATCCAACAACACATCAAAACAATTATCCATCAAGATCAAGTAGGCTTTATCCCAGGAATGCAGGGATGGTTCAATATTCGGAAATCCATCAATGTAATCCACTACATAAATAAACTCAAAGAGAAAAACCACATGGTCATCTCACTAGATGCTGAGAAAGCATTTGACAAAATTCAACATCCCTTCATGTTAAAAGTCTTGGAAAGATCAGGAATTCAAGGCCTATACCTAAACATAGTAAAAGCAATATACAGCAAGCCAGTAGCCAACATCAAACTAAATGGAGAGAAAACTGAAGCAATCCAACTAAGATCAGGGACTAGACAAGGCTGCCCATTCTCACCTTACCTATTCAGTATAGTACTGGAAGTCCTAGCTAGAGCAATTAGACAACAAAAAGAAGTCAAGGGAATCAGATAGGAAAGGGAGAATTCAAAATTTCACTATTTGCAGATGATATGATAGTATAAATAAGTGACCCTAAAACTTCCACCAGAGAACTCCTAAACCTGATATACAACTTTAGCAACATGGCTGGATATAAAATCCACTCAAACAAATCAGTAGCCTTCCTCTATTCAAAGGATAAACAGGCTGAGAAAGAAATTAGGGAAATAACACCCTTCACAATAGCCACACATAAAATAAAATATCTTGGAGTGAATCTAACCAAGCAAGTGAAATATCTGTATGACAAGAACTTCAAGTCTCTGAAGAAATAAATTGAACAAGATCTCAAAAGATGAAAAGATCTCCCATGCTCCTGGATTGGCAGGGATAACTTAGTCAAAATGGCCATCCTGCCAAAAGCAATCTACAGATTCAGTGCAATACCCATCAAAATTCCAAATCAATTCTTCATAGAGATAGAAAGAGCAATCTACAAATTCATTTGGAATAACAAAAACCTAGGATAGCAAGAACTATTCTCATCAATAAAAGAACTTCTGGGGGCATCACCATCGCTGACCTCAAACTGTACTACAGAGCAGTAGTGATAAAAACGGCATGGTATTAGTACAGAGACATACAGGAAGAACAATGGAATAGAATTGAAGACCCAGAAATGAACCTGCACACCTATGGTCACTTGATCTTTGACAAGGGAACTAAAACCATCCAGTGAAAATAGGACAACATCTTCAACAAGCGGTGTTGTCTCAACTGAAGGTCAACATGTAGAAGGATTCAAATTAATCCATTCTTATCCTTTTGTGCAAAGCTGATCTCCAAGTGGATTAAGGACCTTCACATAAAGCCAGATACGCTGAAACTAATAGAAGAGAAGTTGGGGAAGACCCTCGAATACCTAGGCACAGGGGAAAAGTTCCTGAACAGAACACCAATGGTTTATGCTCTAAGATCAAGAATCGACAAATGGGACCTCATCAAATTGCAAAGCTTCTGTAAGGCAAAGGACACTGTCAACAAGACAAAACAGCAACCAACAGATTTGGAAAAGATCATTACCAATTGTATAATATTGAATATATACAAAGAACTCAAGAAATTAGACGCCAAACAACAAAATAACCCCATTAAAAATGGGGTACAGAGCTAAACAAAGAATTCTCAAATGAAGAAACAGGAATGACCGAGAAGCACCTTAAAAAATGTTCAACATCCTTAGTCATAAGGGAAATGCAAATCAAAACAACACTGAGATACCACCTGACACCAGTTAGAATAGCTAAGATCAAAAATTCAGGTGATAGTAGATGCTGTCAAGGATGTGAAGAAAGAGGAACACTCCTTCATTGTTGGTGGGGTTGCAAACTGGTACAACCACTCTGGAAGTCAATCTGGCGGTTCCTCAGAAAATTGGACATAGCACTACCTGAGGACCCTGCTATACCACTTCTGTGCATATACCCAGAAAATGCCCAAACATATAACAAAGACATATGCTCCACTATGTTCATAGCAGCCTTATTTATAATAGCCAAAAGCTGGAAAGAACCCAGATAGCCTTCAACAGAGGAATAGATACAAAAAAATGTGGTACATTTACACAATGGAATATTATGCAGCTATTAAAAATAATGAATATGTGAAATTCTTAGGTAAATGGATGGAACTAGAAAATATCATCCTGAGTGAGGTAACCCAATCACAAAAGAACACACATGGTATTTACTCACTGATAAGCAGAAATTAGCCCTAATTTTGAAACAACACAGATTCAACTACCAGACAACATGAAGCTCATGAAGAAGAAAGAACAAATGAGGATGCCTAGGTCTTTCTTAGAAGGAGTAACTAAATACTCAAGGGAGCAAATATGCAGAAAAAGTGTGGGACAGAATCTGAAGGAGAGGTTATATGGAGACCATTCCACCTGGGTATTCATTCCATGTGCAGTCACCAAAAATAGACACTGATATGGATGTCAGGAAGGGAAAGCTGACAGCAGCCTGATAAGGCTGTCTCATTAAGGGTCCCCCAGAGTCTGACATACCCAGAGGCAGATACTCACAGCTAACCATTAATCTGATCTAAGGAGAAGTTAACCATTAATCTGATCTAATGGAGAAGTTAGAGAGTAAACTGAAGGAGCCTAAAGTGTTGGTGGCCTCATGAGTAGAGCAACAATACCAACCAGCCAGAGCTCCCCAGTGTCTAAACCACCAGCCTAGGAGCACATATGGAGATCCACATGACTCCAGCTGTACATGTAGGGGAGGATACCCTTGTCGGGCATAGGTGGGAGATGAGGTCAATGGTACATTGAAGGCTGAGCACTGAGTTGGGGTGATAATCTGATAGTGGGGAAGGGGATTGGTGGGTAGGTGGGTAAACACTCTCATAGAAGCAGAAGGAGAGGGGATGGGATAAGGGGTTCCAGGGAGATGGGGAGAATGCAGTAAGGGGATAAAATTTGAAATGTAAACATAATATCTAATAAAAGAGGGGGAAAAGAAAAGCGGTTAGAACAAACATCCTTAATAAAATGTCAGCCTTCTTTAAAAAAAATATCTTGATACTAAAATTTGTTTTGAGAATTGTATATTGCAGAATGATCAGCCTTGGGGTATCTACTCAACAAGCAAGCTGGGCAGACCTGCTCAAACCTCTGAGGTCCAGGAATTCCATCTGGCGGCAGTGAATACACAACATCAGAGGCTTATCAATTTGCTCTTCTCCCCACTCCTCTTCTAATATCTCAACACCCATCGTCAGCTTGAAGAAGCTAATGAAGAGTCAGTGCCCCTATTCCCTGGGCTTGGGGACTAAGGTGGTAAATGTTGGGATTTCTTTCTAGGGAAAATTAGTGGTTTAGTCAGAATAGAGAGGATTAGATAGGGTTTATTGCATAGCCATAACCTATTAGTAGAAATCTGTATAATTAGTATCAAGATGAAGATACAAATTCTTAAACAGCACCAATTTACTTTGATTACAAATTTTAAGGTCTTCATTGGTACGACTTCTTATTGATATAAGAGTGAGATGAATATTGTTACCCTCATAGGCATTGTGCCAGTATAAAACACTTAGGAACTCAAGGCTTAGACCTAGTCCTTCTTTAACTTTTTTTAACTGATTTGAGATGGTCAGCCTGTGAGTTAAGGGACTACAGCAAATTCATGGGTTGGAGTTTACTGTTAGGGTGTTTTCTATGTTTTATTTAGAAATAGCTGAGTGGAGTTAACAGGCAACAGTCTAGATTAATTTACATGGATAGTTGGTTTTCAAAAGATCAGAAATCCACAGAATGACATGTCAAACATTTTTGTATTAATGTTCATTTTGAATTGAGTCCTGTCTGCTCCTGTTAGCTTCATATATTGAATTTTAAAAAGAAATTGAGCATCTTTGGAGTTACTCCAGTTGTGGTGAGACAGCCACTAGACAAGAAGTGCATCTGTCCTTTTACAGACAAATTACTGTCCAGAAAAGGACACACTTGCAGAATAGTCGACTGATTATATCTGCCGAGACAGAGTAATCAGCCCTTAATAATTCTGCAGCACTAAGGTCTGTCAGATGATCCTGGGCCAGAAGGTGGAAGAACACATGCTCCAATGTTATGTAGTAGAGGGAGTGTCCAGGTGTTCAGAGGTCTCTATAAATTGGCTAAGTTTTAGAAGCTATGCTTTGTGCTTCCCACAATTATAGTTAACTCAGTCATTTTGGATTTCTGACGGGGTTGAAAACTTATAGCCTCATAGCCAATTCTGGCTATTTACCTTGAGAGAAAAGATTTGAGTGGATGGTCGTCAGCTGACATTCATCCTAAAGCCAAGGAAAACGCCAAATTCAGAACTAAGTGTTTTAGTTAGGATAGACGACAGAGGTTCTGATTAGTCAACAAAATGTTGGACTGGGTATGAGGCTATCTTGTACCTCACTGGTACAAATTGGCATAATTATGCTCTAATTGTATTTTGAGAGAAAAGTTTCATTTTAATAGGAAGGGTGCTGTGTAGGAGGAGCTTAGGTGGGAGGAGTACTGAGAGGAAGAGAAGGAGTAAGAAGAGGAGGAGAAGAAGGAGAGGAGAAGCTAGGTGATGAAAGAGAGAAAGAGGGGGGAGACAGGGAGGCAGATGTTCATGTATCTCCACCAGTCAAAGATACTTAATATATCTAGTTTGGGTAGTAGGTTACACCTCTGAGTGAGCAATACCAAACTTATCAAGCCTATGATTAACATTTTTAAAAAAAATGTATATGTGCAACAAGAAAAAGAGGGCATGGGATAGGGATTTTCTAAGGGGGGTAATGGGGAAAGGGTATGGCATCTGAAGTGTAAATAAAGTATCTAAAAAAAGCACAAGAAGTTAACTGTAAAAAAAGATTCCGCTGTAGGGCATTTTCTTAGTGATTAATGGGAAAGGGGCCAGCCCATTGTGGGCAGTGCTATTCTCAAAGCTGGTGGTCCTGGCTTCTGCAAGAAAGCTGGCTGAGCAAGCCATGGGGAACAAGCCAGTAAGCAGCACCCTCCATGGCCTCTGCTTCAACTCCTGCTTCCAGGTTCCTGCTCTGTTTGAATTCCTGTTCTGACTTCTTTCAGTGATGAACAGTGATAAGGAAATGTAAGCCAAATAAATGCTTTCTTCCCCAAGTTGTTTTTTGGTTATGGTGTCTCATTGCAGTAATAGAAACCCTGACTAAGACCAGTTGGTACCAGGGAGCAGGGTATTGCTGTGACAGACTTGATTTTGTTATTTTTGAGAGGATTATGAAAGGACTTTGGAATGTTGGGCTAGAAAAGCCATCGGATGTTCAAAACTTGGTTAGCTGATCTATGAAGGCTTGGAAGATAAGAATTTCAGGGCTATGCTAAAGATGGATGCCTGGTTTGTGAATTTCAGATGAAAGATTAAAGACAATTTGTTACTTTGAATTCAGATTCTGTAGTTCTGGTCAGCTAGGGCTGAATGAGAATCAGCTGTGATTAACAAGATACCAGAACTACTAAAGTGAAACCTTTGATTTTTTTTTTCTGGGAAACTTGATGCTGACCAACTGGAGCTACGAAATTAGAAGTGATTAGAAGAGACCAGCATCATCAAGGTGAAATCTCTGAAGTGTTTCCTGAGAGCACACAGAAGTTGTGTTTCAGAACTGGCTGAGGTTGTATTGTGGGCTGGCAGCTGAACTTGGTAGTGTAAGAGTGACCCAGGTAGTACTGGTTTTGAGGGTACAAAGGGGTCCTGGAGAGCAGCTGAGTCTTGGCACTGTGAGAGCCCAGGAGAGGCTATTAGTGAAGGTGCAGCCTCATTGGAAGTTGAAAGCCCAGGACTGAAGGAGTCATGCAGAGAAGATGAGGCTTTGCACCCACTAGGAAGAGAGCCTATGAGAGGCTATTGGTGAATGTGAAGCCCAGATGCAGCAGAAGATTGGAAAAGCCAATAGAACAGGATGACCCTCAACAACAGCAGTAGTGATGGGGTGGAGCCTACTGGATCTTAGTAGTTGTGTGTGTTTCAGAAGATGGGGATCAAGTCCCTTGGAGGAACCCAGAAAATCGTGAGTAAATCCTATATATTGGATGTTGAGTTATTTATATTGTTGGAGTTTGGTTTTGCTTTCTTCAGATTATGACTATGCCTTGGTGCTTCCCTATTGAAGTAAGAAAATATTTAACTTATTTTTTACTTTATTGGAGCCCACAGTTGACTGAGTTTTTTAAAGAGATTTTTAGGTTTTTAAAAGACAACTTGGATTTTTTTTTCTATTTTCCCCTCTTTTATTGGATATAATATTTACATTTCAAATTATTTTATCCCCTTACCATATTTCCCCCACCACCCAGGAACCCCTTATCTCATCCCCCCTCCTCCTGCCTCTATGAAGGTGTTTACCCACCTTCCCCCAGCTTTCCTCCCCACCCTCAGATTCCCCCCCCCCTCAGTGCTCAGCCTTCAGGGTACCAATGATCTTGTCTCCCATCTATGCCCAACAGGGCCATCCTCCCCTACATATACAGCTGGAGTCATGTGTCTCTCCCTATGTGCTCCTAGGCTGGTGGTTTAGACCCTGGGGAGCTCTGGCTGGTTGGTATTGTTGCTCTCCTCACGGGGCCACCAGCCCTTACGGTTCACGGTTCCTTCAATTTACTCTCTAACTCCTCCATTGGGAACTTTGATCAGATTAATGGATAGCTGTGGGTATCTGTCTCTGGGTATGTCCGACTCTGAGAGACTTCTAAGGAGACATCCTTATCAGGCTGCTGTCAGCTTTCCCATCCTGACATCCCTATCAGCGTCTATTTTTGGTGACTGCCTATGGAATGAATACCCAGACGCAATGGTCTCCCTACAACCCCCCCCCCTTCAGATTCTGACCCACACGTTGTCTCCATATTTGCTGCCTTGGTTATTTAGTTACTCCTTCTAAGAAAGACCTAGGCATCCTCACTTGTTCTTTCTTCTTCATGAGCTTCATGTTGTCTGGTAGTTGAATCTTTGTTGTTTCAAATTTTTTGGGCTAATCTCCGCTTATCAGTGAGTAAATACCATGTGTATTCTTTTGTGATTGGGTTACCTCACTCAGGATGATATTTTCTAGTTCCATCCATTTACCTAAGAATTTCTCGAATTCATTATTTTTAATAGCTGAGTAATATTCCATTGTGTAAATGTACCACATTTTTTTGTATCCATTCCTCTGTTGAAGGGCATCTGGGTTCTTTCCAGCTTCTGGCTATTATAAATAGGGCTGCTATGAACATAGTGGAGCATATGTCTTTGTTATTTGTTGGGGCATTTTCTGGGTATATACCCAGTAGTGGTATAGCTGGGTCCTCAGGTAGTGCTATGTCCAATTTTCTGAGGAACCGCCAGACTGACTTCCAAAGTGGTTGTACCAGCTTGCAACCCCACCAACAATGCAGGAGTGTTCCTCTTTCTTCACATCCTCGCCAGCATCTACTATCACCTGAGTTTTTGATCTTAGCCATTCTGACTGGTGTGAGGTGGTATCTCAGTGTTGATTTGATTTGCATTTCCCTGATGACTAAGGATGTTGAGCATTTCTTAAGGTGCTTCTCAGCCATTCGAGTTTCCTCAGTTGAGAATTCTTTGTTTAGCTCTGTACCCCATTTTTTAATGGGGTTATTTTGTTGTTTGGGGTCTAATTTCTTGAGTTCTTTGTAAATATTCGATAGTAGCCCCCTATCAGATGTAGGATTGGCAATGATCTTTTCCCAATCTGTTGGTTGCCATTTTGTCTTGTTGACAGTGTCCTTTGCCTTACAGAAGCTTTGCAATTTGATGAGGTCCCATTTGTCGATTCTTGATCTTAGAGCATAAGCCATTGGTGTTCTGTTCAGGAACTTTTCCCCTGTGCCTAGGTATTCGAGGGTCTTCCCCAACTTCTCTTCTAATATTTTCAGTGTACCTGGCTTTATGTGAAGGTCCTTTATCCACTTGGAGTTGAGCTTTGTGCAAGGGGATAAGAATGGATTAATTTGCATTCTTCTACATGTTGACCTCCAGTTGAGCCAGCACCACTTGTGGAAAATGCTGTCCTTTTTCTACTGGATGGATTTAGCTCCCTTGTCAAAGATCAAGTGACCATAGCTATGCGGGTTCATTTCTGCGTCTTCAATTCTGTTCCATTGATGGTCTTTTTGGTCTCTGTACCAATACAAAGCAGTTTTTATCACTACTGCACTGTAGTACAGTTTGAGGTCCGGAATGGTGATTCCCCCAGAGGTTCTTTTATTGTTGAGAATAGTTCTCACTATCCTAGGTTTTTTGTTATTCCAAATGAATTTGTAAATTGCTCTTTCTATCTCTATGAAGAATTGATTTGGAATTTTGATGGGTATTGCATTGAATCTGTAGATTGCTTTTGGCAGGATAGCCATTTTTACTAAATTAATCCTGCCAATCCAGGAGCATGGGAGATCTTTCCATCTTCTGAGATCTTCTTTAATTTCTTTCTTCAGAGACTTGAAGTTCTTGTCATACAGATCTTTCACTTGCTTTGTTAGATTCACTCCAAGATAATTTATTTTATTCCTGGCTATTGTGAAGGGTGTCATTTCCCTGATTTCTTTCTCTGCCTGTTTATCCTTTGAGTAGAGGAAGGTTACTGATTTGTTTAAGTTGATTTTATATCCAGCCACAGTGCTAAAGTTGTTTATCAGGTTTAGGAGTTCTCTGGTGGAAGTTTTAGGTTCACTTAAGCATACTATCATATCATCTGCAAATAGTGAAATTTTGACTTCTTCCTTTCCTATTTGTATCCCTTTGACTTACTTTTGTTGTCTAATTGCTCTAGCTAAGACTTCCAGTACTATATAGAATAGGTAAGGTGAGAGTGGGCAGCCTTGCCTAGTCCCTGATCTTAGTGGGATTGCTTCAAGTTTCTCTCCATTTAGTTTGATGTTGGCTACTGGCTTGCTGTATATTGCTTTTACTATGTTTAGATATGGGCCTTGTATTCCTGATCTTTCTAAGACTTTTAACATGAAGGGATGTTGAATTTTGTCAAATGCTTTCTCAGCATCTAGTGAGATGACCATGTGGTTTTTCTCTTTGAGTTTATTTATGTAGTGGATTACATTGATGGATTTCCGAATATTGAACCATCCCTGCATTCCTGGGATAAAGCCTACTTGATCTTGATGGATAATTGTTTTGATGTGTTGTTGGATTCGGTTTTCGAGAATTTTATTGAGTATTTTTGCATCAATATTCATAAGAGAGAATGGTCTGTAGTTCTCTTTCTTTGTTGGGTCTTTCTGTGGTTTAGGTATGAGTGTAATGGTAGCTTCATAGAATGAATTGAGTAGTGTTCCTTCTGTTTCTATTTGATGGAATAACTTGAAGAGGATTGGTATTAGGTCTTCCTTGAAGATCTGAAAGAATTCTGCACTGAAATCCTCTGGCCCTGGACATTTTTTGGTGGGAAGATTTTTAATGACTGTGTCTATTTCTTTAGGCGTTATGGGACTGTTTAGGTGGTTTATGTGCTCCTCTTTTAACTTTGGTATATGGTATCTATCTAGAAAATTGTCCATTTCTTCCAGATTTTCCAATTTTGTTGAGTATAGGCCTTTGTAGTAGGATCTGATAATTTTTTTAATTTCCTCTGTTTCTGTTGTTATGTCTCCCTTTTCAGTTCTGATTTTATTAATTTGAATGCTGTCTCTGTGCCCTTTGGTTAGTCTGGCTAAGGGTTTGTCTATCTTGTTGATTTTCTCAAAGAACCAGCACCTGGTTTTGTTGATATTTTGTATACTTCTTTTTGTTTCGACTTGGTTGATTTCAGCCGTGAGATTGATTATTTCCTGCCATCTACTCCTCTTGGGTATATTAGCTTCTTTTTGTTATAATGCTTTCAGGTTTGCTGTCAAGTTGTTGATGTATGCTCTTTCCACTTTCTTTTTGTGAGCACTTAGAGCTATGATTTTTCCTCTTAGTACTGCTTTCAATGAGTCCCACATGTTTTGATATGATGTGTCCTCATTTTCATTTAAATCTAAAAAGTCTTTAATTTCTTTCTTAATTTCTTCATTGACCAAGTTATCATTGAGTAGAGCATTGTTCAGTTGCCAAGTGTATGTCGGTTTTCTGATGTTTTTGTCCATGTCAAAGACAAGTCTTAATCCATGGTGGTCTGATAAGGTACTGGGGATTATTTCAATCTTTTTGTATCTGTTGAGGCCTGTTTTGTGACCAATTATATGGTCTATTTTCGAGAAGGTACCATGAGGTGCTGAGAAGAAGGTATATTCTTTTTTTTTTAGGATGAAATGTTCTATAGATGTCAGTTAAGTCCAATTGGTTCATAACTTCTGTTAGTTTCATTGTGTCTCTATTTAGTTTCTGTTTCCATGATCTGTCCATAGCTGAGAGTGGGGTGTTGAAATCTCCCACTATTATTGTGTAGGGTGCAATGTATGCTTTAAGTTTTAGTAAAGTGTCTTTTATGTATGTGAGTGCCCTTATATTTGGGGCATAGATGTTGAGAATTGCAAGTTCCTCTTGGTACATTTTTCCTTCCATGAATATGAAGTGTCCTTCTTTATCTTTTTTGATTACTTCCGGTTGAAAACTGATTTTATTTGATATTAGAATCACTACTCCAGCTTGTTTCTTGGGACCATTTGCTTGGAAGATTGTTTTCCAACCTTTTACTCTGAGGTAGTGTCTGTCCTTTCCACAGAGGTGCATTTCCTGAATGCAGCAAAATGTTGGGTCCTGTTTACGTATCCAGTCTGATAGTCTATGTCTTTTTACTGGAGAATTGAGTCCATTGATATTAAGAGATATTAAGGAAAAATGAGTGTTGTTGCCTGTTATTTTTGTTATTGGCAGTGGAGATATGTTTGTGCAGCTACCTTCTTTTACTGTTTTTGGAAGATTACTTTCCTGCTTTTTCTAGGTTGTAGTTTCCCTCCTTGTGATGGAGTTTTCCACCAAATATCCTTTGAAGTGCTGGGTTTGTGTTGAGATACTGTGTAAATTTGGATTTGTCATGGAATATTTTGGTTTCTCCATCAATAATGATTGACAGTTTTGCTGGGTATAGTAGTCTGGGCTGACATTTATGTTCTTTTAGGGTCTGTATGATATCGGTCCAGGATCTTCTGGCTTTTATGGTCTCTGGTGAGAAGTCTGGTGTAATACTTATAGGTCTGCCTTTATATGTTACTTTGCCTTTTTCCCTTACTGCTTTTAGTATTTTTTCTTTGTTTTGTACATTTGAAGTTTTGACTATTATGTGGCAGGAAGTATTTCTTTTCTGGTCTAAACTATTTGGAGTTCTGTAGGCTTCTTGTATATTTATGGACATCTCTTTCTTTAGGTTAGGGAAGTTTTCCTCTATAATTTTGTTGAGGATATTTACTTGTCCTTTAAGTTGGGAGTCTTCGCCCTCATCTATTCCTATTATCCTTAGGTTTGGCCTTCTCATTGTGACTTGGATTTCTTGTATATTTTGGGTTAGTAGCTTTTTATATTTTGCATTTTCTTTGAAGCAATAAAACCCCCAAGACTGACCAAAAGCAACTTGAAGAGGAAAGGGTTAATTCCAACTTACAGCTTATGATCCATCACCCAGGTGGATCAGGACAAAAAAACCTGGAGGCAGGCATTGAGGCAGAGGCCTCAGGGGTATGAGGCTCACTGGCCTGCTTCTCATGGTTTGCTTTCTACTACATCCTGGGGTATGGACCCTCCCACAGCAATCATGAACCAAGAAAGTACACCAGGTGCTTGTCCGAAGGCCATTCTGACAGGGATATTTTCACTGCCTGCATAGTTTTCTAAAATCTCTACTTCTCTGCAGCCTTCCTCCCATTACAGCTACAACCGTAAAGGATGGCTTTCTTCTTGAAACACACTTTTTGTTCTTAGAATACTGTTTTCATGTATTAATGGACAAACGACATTGAGAATAGACCCTGGGCAGTCAGCCCAGTTCATTTACCACCTATGTAATTCAGTCCTGCCCACTTGCCTTGTAGTGTGTGGGATTCAGATTTGTGCGTGAGCAATATGATAAACCATTGCACGACACCAGTCTTTGGGGATGCTGGAAAATAGTTCAAACTGAGAATACTCACCTCCGTCAATTTCTGAGCTCATTTAGAGCATGAAGTTAATTTCTGATTGTTGGGTATCTACAGCTCAAACTTAACACTCTCGTAGCAGGATCTAGACCTGGGGCTGCCCTTTGCAGTGCCAACAAGTTGCTGTCCTATGTGTCCCCGTTCTGAGCAACTACCTCTTCATTCTCCAGTGACAGTCTCAGATGGTTTTCCTGTCACAGAAACCTCATGATAAAACTGTGTCTTCATTGGTCCCTTCCCTTCCCTTCCCATGTCCCTGATTCTTGAACACATTCCAGTTGGACTGGCACGCCAAGGCTGGGTTCTTGGCAGCTCTTGGCCTGGTTCCCTCCCTTGAGACAATGCTCTCTCCCACCTTCGTGGATGTTGCTTTTTTGGTTCCTTCTTTTGACATTCCTTCTGTTGTTTTAAACCTTTAAAGTTTGGAATTATCAAGAGCTTGGCCCCTTTTTCTTTTCTTTGTCTCTCACCCCTGAAATTATTTTATCTAGCCACGAATACTGTAGTGGCTTAGGCTGTGTTTTAGGTTTAAATTGCTGGGCTTATGAGAGCTACAAAACAAAATGCCTTTAACTTGGAAGCCCCTCTTGTCTAAGGACAGATAACATCCTAGAATGTCGTTCATGTAAGATAGCAAGCCAACATTTTGGCTACACCAGTCTCTTGGTCTATGATGTGTCTCATGCTCTCCCTCCCCCCTTTCTCCTCTCATGGTTAGCTTTAGTCAGGCCATACTCTGCCTGGACTCTGCCCTCTGCCTGCTTTCTCCCTTATAGCTACAATACAGATCTCCACACTTGACAAGTGATCATGTTCTCCCTCTTTGATTTCACTTTTCCCATTCAATTTACATTTAAAAAAGATGTTTCTAATTGTGTGTGTGTGTGTGTGTGTGTGTGTGTGTGTGTGTGTGTGTGTGTGCGTGCGCCGTGCCTCCAGAGGACAAAAGAGGACATAGAATTCTCTGGGACTGGAGTTAGATGAGGTTGTTAGCTACCTGATATGGATGTGTGCTGGTGAAAGAGTTAAAAATTTTTAAACCTTCCACAGATGGAGTCAAAAGTGCAGATTAGCTTGTTCTGCACTCTGGGTCCTAGGAAACTATCTATCCACAAGACAAAATAGATAAGCTAAGAGTTCAGAGCTGGGAGTTCAGGACAGCCTGACCAATCACTATGGGTACCAGGAACTATAAACTAACCATAAGATAGACTAAATAGGGTTTAAGCTGAGAGTTCAAGTCAGCATGCCTGTGCATCCTGGATACCAGGAACTTGGCTGACTATAGGCTCTTAGAGAATAGCCTGTTTTTTGTACCCTGTCACAAACTGAATAATGGGCTGGGACTTTCCATAGGTGCTCTCCAATAGCCCTCCCTTACTCCCCCTGGGTTGTGGTCCCCCCATGAGTTGTGGTTTTGGGCTTTAAATTCTGTATCCAAAGCCCTGGGGTTGGACCCCACTGCCCCTGCATGGGTCCTGGGTCTTGACCTCAGTATACTGATTAAAATATGCCTCTTGCTGATTACATGAAGTTTGGTGTCTTGCAGTTAATGGGTGGCTGAGAATTCCCGAGGCTTGGGTGAGGTCCTACATTTGTGAGGGCCTTACACTGGGACCTAAGCTCTAGTCCTCTGTGAGTCCACTGAGCCATCTCTTCAGCCTCTTAATGTTCTGCTTAACAATTACCTCACCAACTAAGTGTAAATGCTATGATCCCACCAACTAGGATGGTGTCTGCTGCACCACAGGTGTTTAATGTAAACTAGCTGAGCAAAAGGAGGAAGGGAAGAACAGATAGGGTGCGTAACTTGGAGCATTAGATGTGTCCTGTGAACAGATTCTCTCTAGTAAACATGGAGCAGGTTTTTCTTACTTCCATGGTGGATGTTCATTTCTCTCTTCCCTGTTAAAGGGGATTCTGCACAATTCGGTTTGGCTTCTTTTCCTAAAGACTGGGGGGAGGGGAATCCCTGATCCCTAGAGGAAGTAGATGAGGTGAGGGGGTGAGTGTTGGAGGTGCAAGGGCAGATTAAGACAGTGGCAGTCGTGTGTGTGTGTGTGTGTATGTGTGTATGTGCCCGTGTGGTAAAATGGTTGCTGCCTAGTAATAGGCTGGCAAGTGTTGGCTGGCTCAGGTCATTTCAGATGTTTTCTGAGGATGGATTTCCAAAAGTGAATCACCTGGCCAAATGCTCTAGACATTTTTAAAGCCCAAAGTGCTTTTAAGAGAAGTCACACCATTTAGCCTTTGTTTACAAAGTCTAAAAGTCTAGAAGCATAAAGTGGTCATATGTTATTCCATTTACAGCTAGAAAACAGCAGTTTGGAGAGGGGAAGGAGCTGTACAAATGGGAAACCACCCTCTGTCCAACTGCAAGCCACCCTCCTCCCCTTACACAAACAACATGGCAACTCTGGTGGTCACATAAAACTGTAGGTCTTTGCTGTGAGGGAGGAGCCTCAGGAGTAGGGACAGGGACTGAGACAGTGGGAGGTGGACCTACCCACACCTTCCAGGGTGTGACCAGAACTGTAATTTCTCAAGACCACTCCAGCCATATTTCTTTGCCTTGCTTTGATCTGCATTCCATGTTCTCAAGGTTAACCTTGTGAAGTTTCATGATCAGCAGCAGGGCTGTGATGGATATTCATGCAAACCGATATGGAAGTTAATTAATACCCATGACCACACACAGGGTAAGCAGAAATGAAGCCAGTGACAATTACCAATCTTGACAGAAGGGACAAAAACTACAAGGAACCGTTAGTGGACCTCATCAGTGTGTGGCTGCATAATATGGACCACGCATGCATCTAATCATGCGACGACACCTTAGGAGCACACCCCTTTTCAGCATTGTTTGGAAATCTTTAGGACCTTGTGTCAGAAATAGCTCCTCTAGGATTCTGAGAATTCTGATCTCTAATTCTTCCCGTGTCTTCCTAGTTCTGAGCTATACATATCCGATTACTCTCATGTGGGGAGTTAATTGGGGTTTGGGGGGAAGGAAAGACAACCAAGTTCCTGGGTTCTAGAAATACCGTTTACTTTTTCTGTGCTTTTTAAAAAGAAAAACCATGATAAGGGACATACTCATAGCAAACATTCTAGAGTTGTCTCGGTGAATGGTGCAGCTAACTCACAACAAAGTGCCGAGACCTCCTTTTATTGACTTCTTAACATATGCCCACCAGAAAATCCCAGGCATCTGTTTTTGAGTGGTTCTGGAGGTTCAATGTGGGTGGGGGGTTTTGTGCTCTGCTCATGAGAGACTGTAATGTCAGAGTATTCCCTGAGCTAACCCTCAAATGAAATGAGTCTGTCTTAGGGCTTCTTTGGGTCTACTTTCAGCTAGAATCAAGCCCCCATATCAATGCCAACTTCTATCCCTTTCTTATCTTTTGCATGAAAACAAAAGGATAATATTGGGTTGGGGTTTGATCATGAGAGTGGAACCTGTTGTAGAGCATCCACCAGAGAAGACTGCTTAGACATAGCTTTAAGCCAGCAGAAAGCCTTTATTAGCCAGCTGGTGACTACACTGGCTGCTCTGGATCCCAGTGTAGCCCCAAGCTTTTCTCAGGATGAGCTTTTAAGCCCAAAACCCACATTCTGGGTTTACATGCTTCAGTTAACAAGAACAGTTAGCCAGGAGCGAACTACAGACGCAAAAAGCAAGGTTAGTACATTTTGACACTTTTCCCAGAACTGTATGGACTTTGATGAATTAGGTCTTTGTTTTAGTTTTGGCAGGTGGTGCTGTCTACATGTTGAATTTTATAGCCTGAATGGCATTTCCATTATGGAGTCAGCTGTGCTAAGGTCTGGGGTCTGTTATAGAGCATTCATGAATAGGATTAGTTTTTTTTAAAAGGACCCCAGAAAGCTGCCTTGTCTACCTTCTAAAAAATGGGAGCAAACTGCCTATGCCATCCCTGAATCTTCCAGGGACTTGAATGTAGACTTCTCAGTCTTCAGAGACAAACCTGTATTTTTTTATGTTACTCAGCTTATGATATTTTGTTACCAGCAACCTGAACAGAGACTATTCATGGCTGAGATTTCATTTTATGTTAACAGCCCTCTGAGGCAGAGATTACTCTGTTTATTTTATAAAGAAGCTAAAGCTTAGGTTTAGGTAGACCCTGTGGTTTACAGTGTGGGGGATATTCATATTGTGGACAGTGGTGAGTACGTCTCTGTTGTGGACATTGGTGAGGAAAACAATGTTGTGGACAGTGGTAAGAATGTCCTTGTAGTACACAGGAGCATGTCCCTGTGGTTGACAATGGGAAGGAAATCTCTTTGATGAACAGTGGAAAGGACATCCCTGTGGTGGACAGTGGGAATGAGCTCCCTGTGGTGGACAGTAGGAAGGACATATATGTTGTGGACTGTGGGGAGGACGTCCCTGTTGTGGACATTGGGAAAGACATCTTTGTGGTGGACAGTAGGAAGGGTGTGCCTCTGGTGGACAGTGGGAAGGACCTACTTGTGGTGGACAGTGAGAAGGATATCCCTGTTATGATCTGAGGAGAGGATTTCACAGAGGTGGACAGCGGGAAGGACGTCCTCTTGGTGGACAGTGGGGAGGACCTTTTCAGTGTGAATAGTGGGAAGGACATCCCTGTTGTAGACATTGGGGAGGACATAACGGTGGTGGACAGTGGGAAGGATTTCACTGTGATGGACAGTGGGGAGGATGTTATTGTGGTGCACTGGAGAATGTCCCTGTGGTACATAGGTGGAAGGATGTCCATATGGTGGAGGGTGCAGAGGACATCTCTGTGGTGGAAAGTGGTTAGGACATCCCTGTGGTGCACAGGAGGATGTCCCTGTGGTGCACAGTGTGGAGGATGTCCCTGTTGTTTACAGTAGGAAGGACTTCACTGTGTTTGATATTTGGGAGGACATCCGAGTTGTGGACAGTTGGGAGGATGTCCTTGTGTTGGAGAGTTGAGAGGATTTCAGTGTGGTGGACAGTGTGGATGAAGGCCTTGTGGACAGTAAGAACAATGCTCCTGTGGTGCACAAGAGAATGTCTCTTTGGTGGACAGTGAGAATGATGTCCTCGTAGTGGGGAGTGCAGAAGACATCTCTGTCGTAGACAGTGGTAAGAACATCCCTGTTGTGCACAGGAGGATATCCCTGTGGTGTACAGTGGGAAGGACATCCCTGTGGTGCACAGTGAACAGGACTTCCCTGTGGTGGACCATTGAAATGATGTCGTGTGGTCGACAGTGGGAAGGACGTCCCTTTGGAGGACAGTGGGGAGGACATCACTGTGGTGGACAGGCAGAAGGATGTCCCTGTGGTGGACAGAGGGGAGGGCCTCCTTGTTGTAAACAGTGTGTAGGATGTCCCTGTGGTTTACAGTGCGAAGGATATTTGTGTGGTGGATGGTGATAAGGACTTCCCTGTAGTGCATATTGTTGAGGACAACTATGTAGTTGACTGTGGTAATGATGTTCTTGTAGTACACAGGAGGATGTCCCTGTGGTGGACAGTGAGAAGGACATCTTTTTGGTGGACCGTGGAAAGATATCCCTGTGGTGGACAGTTGGGAGGACCTCCTTTAGTGGACAGTGGTGAGGATATTTCTGTTGTGGACTGTGGGAAGAACATCTCTGTTGGGACATTGTGAAAGACCCCCTTGTGGTGAACTCTGGGTAGAAGGTCCCTCTTGTGGACAGAGGGGAGGACATCACTTAGGTGGACAGTGGGAAAGACATCCCTGTGGTGGACAGTGGAGAGGACCTATCTTTGGTGGACAGTGGGAAGGACATCCCTGTTGTGGACAGTGGGGATAATATTTCTGTGGTGGACATTTGAAATGACGTCCCTGTGGTGGACAGTGGAGAGAACCTACTTGTGGTGGAGATTGGGGAGGACCTCACTTTGGTACACAGTGGGTAGGACATACCTGTGGTGGACCATGGGTAGTATATTCCTGTGGTGGACACTGGGGAGGACGTCCCTGTGGTGGACAGTGGAAATAACATCCCTGTTTTAGACAGTGGGGAGTACATCCCTGTGGTGGACAGTGGAAAGGACATCACTTTGATGGACAGTAGAGAGGACCTTCCTATGGTGGACAGTTGGAAGGAGGTCCCTGTGGTGGACAGTGGGAAGGACATTTATGTTGTGGACTGTGGGAAGAACATCTCTGTTATGGACATTGGGAAAGACCTCCTTGTGGTGAACTGTGGGAAAAATGTCCCTCTTGTGGACAGATTGAAGGACGTCACTTAGGTGGACAGTGGGAAGGATATCCCTGTGGTGGACATTGGGGAGGACCTTCCTGTGGTGGACAGTGGGAACGACATCCCTGTTGTGGACAGTGGAAAGGATGTCACTGTTTTGGACAGTGGTAAGGACATCCCTGTGGAGGACAGTAGAGAGGAACTTTCTGTGGTTAACAGTGGGAAAAAGGCCCATGCGTTGGACAGTGGTGAGGACATTTATGTTGTGGATTGTGGGAAGGATGTCCATGGTGTGGACATGGGGAAGGACCTCCATGTGGTGAACAGTGGGAAGCATGTCCCTCTCATGGACAGTGGGTAGAAACACCATGTGGTGGAAATTGGGGAGGAACTTTGTGGTGGACAGTGGGAAGGACATCCCTGTTATGATCTGAGGAGAGGATATCACTGAGGTGAACAGTGGGAAGGACATTCTCTTGGTGGACAGCGGGGAGTACCTTTCTGGTGTGAATAGTTGGAAGGACATCCCTGTTGTAGACATTGGGGAGGACATCCCGGTGGTGGACAGTTGGGAGGATGTTACTGTGGTGCACTGGAGAATGTCCCTGTGGTGCATAGTCGGAAGGATGTCCATATGGTGGAGAGTACGGTGGACATATTTGTGGTGGACAGTGGTTAAGACATTCCTGTTGTGCCCAGAAGGATGTCCCTGTGGTGCACAGTAGGGAAGGTGTCCCTGTTGTTTACAGTGGGAAGGACTTCGCTGTGTTTGATAGTTGGGAGGACATCTGTGCTGTGAAAAGTTTGGAGGATGTTTCTGTGTTGGAGATTGGAGAGGATTTTACTGTGGTGAACAGTATGGATGTCGGCCTTGTGGACAGTAAGGACAACGCTCCTGTTGTGCAGAAGAGAATGTCTCTTTGTTGGACAGTGAGAAAGATATCCTTGTAGTGGGTAGTGCAGAAGACATCTCTGTTGTAGACAGTGGTAAGAACATACCTGTTGTGCACAGGAGGATGTCCCTGTGGTGTAATGTGGGAAGGACATCACTGTGGTGGACAGTGAAGAGGACTTCCCTGTGGTGGACCTTTGAAATGACATCCTTGTGGTCAACAGTGGGAAGGGCATCCCTTTGGAGGACAGTGCATAGGACATCACTGTGGTGGACAGGCCAAAGGATGTGCCTGTGGTGGACAGAGGGGAGGACCTCCCTGTGGTGGACAGTGGGTAGGATGTCCCTGTGGTTTAGAGTGCGGAGGATTTGTGTAGTGGACTGCAGTGAGGACTTCCCTGTAGTGCATATTGTTGAGGAGAACCATGTTGTGGACAATGGTAATGATGTCCTTGTAGTACACAGGAGGATGTCCCTGTGGTGGACAGTGGGAAGGATATCTGTTTGGTGGACCGTGGAAAGGATGTCCCTGTGGTGGACAGTTGGGAGGACCTACCTGTGGTGGACAGTGGGAGAACATTTCTGTTGTGGACAGTGGGATGGACGTCTCTGGTGGAATGTGGGGAGGACTTCCCTTTGGTGGACATTGGGGAGGATGTTTCTGTGGTGGAAATGGAGAAAAATGTCCCTGTGGTGAACAGCAGGGAAGACATCTCTGTGGTCTACAGTATGAATGGTATCTCTGTTGTGGGTAGTGGAAAGAATATTCCTGTGGTGCACAGTTTTGAGGATGTCCCTTTTGTGCATAGGAGGATGTCCCTGTTTTGCAAAGTGAGGAGGATGTCCCTGTGGTGGACAGTTGGGAGGACCTCCCTGTGGTGGACAGTGGGGAGGACACTTCTGTTGTGGATACTGGGATGGATGTCTGTGGCAGAATGAGGGGAGGACATCACTTTGGTGGACAGTGTGGAGGAAGTTTCTGTAGTGGAAAGTGGGAAGAATGTCCCTGTGGTGGACAGCAGGGAGGACATCTCTGTGGTCTACAGTTGGAAGGACATCTCTGTTGTGGACTTTGGAAAGAATATTCCTGTGGTGCACCACAATCACAGTGATGGATAGTGATAAGGATGTTTTGGTGGTGGACAGTGGATTGGATGTTTTTGTGGTAGACAGTGAAGAGGACATTCCTGTGGTGGACAGTGTGGTGGACATGCCTGTGGTGGACAGTGGAGATGACCTCCCTGTGGTGGAAAATTTGATGGACGTCCCTGTAGTGGACAGTGGGGAAGATGCTTCTGAGGTGGAGAGAGGGGAGGACATCACTCTGGAGGACAGTGTTGAGGATGTCCCTCTGGTGGACACTGGGGAGAAAGTTTCTGTGGTGGTAAGTAACGAGGATGTCCCTGAGCTGTACAGTGGAGAGTACTTCCCTGTTTTATACAGTGTGGAGGACATCCCTGTGGTGGACAGTTGTGAGGAGGATCCTGTGGTGGACAGTGGTAAGGATGCTCCTTTGGTGGACAGCAAGGAGGATCTCACTTTGGTGGACAGTGGGAAGGATGATTCTGTGGTGGACAATGCAAAGTATGTCCCTGCAGTGCACAGTGGTGAGTACATCCCTGTTGTGCACAGGAGGATGTCCTTGTGGTAGACAGTGGGGAGGAAAATACTCTGGTGGACTGTGGGGTAGGACATCCCTGTGGTGGATATTGGGAAGGATGTCCCTTTGGTGGACAGTGGGAAGGAGGTCCCTGTGGTGAACTGTGGGGAGGAACTCCTTGGGGTGGACAGCTGGGAGGATCTCTGTGGTGGACAGTGGGTAGGACCTTTCTGTTGTGGACAGTTGGATGGACATTCTTGTGGAGGATACTGGGGAGTACATCCCTGTTGTGTACAGTGAGATGGATGTTTCTGTAGTGGACAGTTGGGAACATATTTGTGTGGTGGACAGTTAGGAAGATGTCCCTGTGGTAAACAGTGGGAAGGGAGTCCTTTTTGTGGACAGCAAAAGGATGTCCATGTGGTGGACAATGGGAAGGATGTCCTGTTGTAGGCAGTTGGGAGGTTCTCCCTGTGGTGGACAGTAAGTAGGACGTCCCTGTGGTGGACAGTGGGGATCACGTTTCTGTTTTGTACAAACGAGAGGACGTTACTGTGGTGAAGAGTGTGAAGGACGTCCCTGTGGTGGGCAGCAGGGAGGACCTCTCTGTGGTGGACAGTAGTAAACATGTCCCTGTGATAGAAAATGATGAGGATATTACTGTGGTGGACAGTGGAAAGGACGTCACTGTGGTGGACAGTGGTGAGTACCTCCCTGTCTTGGACATTGGGAAAGACGTCCCTGTGGTGAACAGTGGAAATAATGATTCTGTGGTGGACAATGGAGAGGACATCCTCATGGTGGAAAGTGGAAAGGACTTCACAGTGGTTGGACAGTCTTGAGGAGGTTTCTGTGGTAGACAGTGGTGAGGAAGTTTTTTTGGTGCAAAGAAAAACGTCCCTTTGGAGGACAGTGGAAAGTACATCTCTGTGGTGGACAGTAGAGAGAAACACTGTGGTGGACAGTGGGAAGAACATTTATGTTGTGGAAAGTGGGAAGGAAGTCCCTTTTGTAGATATTGGGAAGGACATCCTTGTGGTGAACAGTGGGAAGGATATCCCTCTGGTGGACAGTGGGGAGGACATCCCTGTGGTGGACAGTGAAGAGGACTTTTTTGTGTTGGGCATTTGGGGTGACATCCCTGTGGTGAATAGTGGGAAAGACGTTTCTTTGGTGGATAGTGGGGAGGATGCCCCTGTCGTGGAGAGTGCAGAGGACATCTCTGGGGCAGAGAGTGTTGCTGACATCCCTGGTGTGCAAAGGAGGATGTCCCTGTGTTGCACAGTGGTGAGGATATCCCTGTTGTGCACAGGAAAATATCCCTGTTGTGCAAAGTGGATAGGATGTCCCAGTGATGAACAGTGAAAAGGATGTCCCTGTGTTGGACAGTGGGAAGGACGTCTGTATGTTGGACAACAGGGAGGACTTATCCATGGGAGACTGCATGAAGGACATCCTTGTAGTGGTCAGTGGGGAGGATGTCCCTGTGTTGGACAGTGGGGAGGAGGTCTCTTTGGTGGACAGTGGGAAGGACATCCCTGTGGTAGACAGTGGGAAGGACATCCCTGTTGTGGTCAGTGGGAAAGACCATTCTGTGGTGAACAGTGGGAAGGACATCCCTGTTGTGGACAGTGGGGAGGATGTCAGTGGTTTTGACAGTGGTAAGGACATCACTGTGGTGGACAGTAGAGAGGACCTTTCTGTGGTGAACAGTGGGAAGAAAGTCCATGTGTTGGACAGTGGGGAGGACATTTATGTTGCGGATTGTGAAAAGGATGTCCATGTTGTTGACATTGGGAAGGACCTCTCTGTGGTAGACAGTGGGAAGCATGTTTCTCTCGTGGACTGTGGAAAGAATCACCATGTGGTGGACATAGGAGAGGACATCATTTAATGGACATTGGGAAGTGTGGAGTATGTCACTGTTGTGTACAGTGGAAAGTACATATATGTGGTGGACAGTAGAGAGAAACACACTGTGGTGGACAGTGGGAAGACATTTACATTGTGGACAGTGGGAAGGAAGTCGCTGTTGTTGATATTGGAAAGGCACCTTGTAGTGAAGAGTGGGAAGGATATCTCTCTGTTGTAGAGTGGGGAGGACATCCCTGTGTCCCTTTGGTGGACAACACGGAGGACTTCTCTATGGTGGACTGTATGCAGGACATTCTAGTGGTGGTCAGTGGGGTGGATGTCCCTGTGGTGGACAGTTGGGAGGAGGTCTCTGTGGTGGACAGTTTAAAGATGTACCTTTGGTGCACAGTGGGAAGAATGTCCCTTTGTTGGACAGTAGGAAGGACATCCCTGTGGTAGACACTGGGTAGGATGTCCCTGTGGAGGGCAGTGGGAAAAACGTCTCTGTGATGGACAGTGGGAAGAACATCCCTGTTGTAGACAGTGGGGAGAATATTTCTGTTGTGGACAGTTGAAATGACGTCCCTATCCTGGACAGTGGAGAGGATCTAACTCTGGTGGAGTTTGGGGAGCACCTCACTGTGGTAGACACTGGGGAGGACGTCTATTTAGTAGACAGTGGAAAGAACAATCCTGTTTGGACAGTGGTGAGTATGTCCCTGTGGTGGACAGTGAAAAGTACATCACTTTGATGGACATTAGAGGGGACCTCTCTGTGGTCGGCAGTGGGAAGGAGGTCCCTGTGGTGGACAGTGGGAAGGACATTTATGTTGTGGACTGTGGGAAGAACATCTCTGTTAGGGACATTGGGAAAGAGCTATTGTAGTGAACTGTGGGAAGAATGTCCCTCTTGTGGACAGAGGGGAGGACATCACTTAGGTAGACAGTGAGAAGGAAATATCTGTGATGGAGAGTGGGGAGGAGCTTTCTGTGGTGGACATTAGGAAGGACATCCCTGTTTTGGACAGTGGGTAGGATGTCACTGGTTTGGACAGTGGTAAGGACATCCCTGTGGTGGACAGTAGAGAGGCCCTTTCTGAGGTGAACAGTGGGAAGATGGTCCATGTGTTGGACAGCGGGGAGGACATTTATGTTGTGGATTGTGGGAAGGACATATATGTTGTGGACATTGGGAAGGACCTCTGTATGGTGGACAGTGGGAAGCATGACCCTCTCATTGACAGTGGCAAGAAACACCATGTGGTGGACAGTGATAAGGAGGTCTCTGTGGTGGACATAGGAGAGGACATCATTTAGTGGACATTGGGAAGTACTTTCCTGTTGTGGACAGCAGCGTGTACCTTTCTGTGGTGGACAGTGGAAAGGTCATGCCTGTCGTGGACAGTGTGGAGGACGTCCCTTTGTGGCCAGTGGAAAGGACATCCCTGTGGTGGACAGTAGAGAGGACATCATTGTGCTGGACTGTGAGAAGGAGGTCCCTGTGATGCACCATGGAAAGGACATGCCTATTTTGGACAGGGCAGAGGACATCCCTGTGGTGGACAGTGGAAAGGACATCCTTGTTGTGGACAGTGGGTATGACATCCCTTTGGTGGACAGTGGGTAGTACATTCCTGTGGTGGACACTGGGGATGGCGTCCCTGTGGTGGACAGTGGAAAGAACATTGCTGTTCTGGACAGTATGGAGGACATCCCTGTGTTGGACAATGTAAAGGACATCACTATGATAGACAGTAGACAGGACCTCACTGTGGTGGACAGTGGGAAGGAAGTCCCTGTGGTAGACATTGTGAAGGATATTTATGTTGTGGACTTTGAAAAGATCATCACTGTTGTGGACATTGGGAAAAACCTCCTAGCAGTGAACTGTGGAAAGAATGTCCCTCTTGTGGACAGAGGGGAGGACGTCACTTAGGTGAACAGTGGGAAAGATATCCCTGTGGTGGACAATGGGGAGGACTTTTCTGTGGTGGGCAGTGGGAAGGACATCCCTGTGGTGGACAATGGGGAGGACATTTATGCTGTGGAATGTGGGAAGGAAGTCCATGTTTTGGACACTGGGAAGGACCTCCGTGTGGTGGACAGTGGGAAGCATGTCCCTCTCATGGACAGTGGAGAGAAAAACCTCTCGTGGACAGTGGGAAGGAAGTTTCTATGATGGACATAAAAGAGGACATCATTTAGTGGACATTGGGAAGTACGTTCCTATTGTGGACAGCAGGATGTAATTTTCTGTGGTGGACAGTGGGAAGGACATGCCTGTTGTGGACAGTGCAGAGGACATCCGTTTGGTGGACAGTGGAAAGGACATCCCTGTGGTGGACTGTAGAGAGGACTTCCTTGTGGTGGACAGCGGAAATGAGGTCCCGTTGGTGGACAGTGGGAAGGACATTTATGTTGTGGACTGTGGGAAGAACAATCTGTTGTGGACATTGGGAAAGACCTCCTTGTAATGAACTGTGAGAAGAATGTCCCTCTTGTGGACAGAGGGGAGGACATCACTTAGGTGGACATTCGGAAGGACATCCCTGTGGTGGACATTGGGGAGGACCTTTCTGTGGTGAAAAGTGGGAAGAAGGTCTGTGTTTTGGACAGTGTTGAGGACATTTATGTTGTGGATTGTGGGAAGGACATCTATGTTGTGGACATTGGGAAGTACTTCAGTGTGCTGGACAGTGGGAAGCATGTCACTTTCATGGACAGTGATGAGAAACACCATGTGGTGGACAGTGGGAAGGATTTCTCTGTGGTGGACATAGGGGAGGACATCATTTAGTAAACATTAGGAAGTACATTCGTGTTGTGGACAGCAAGGTATACCTTACTGTGTTTGACAGTGGGAAGGACATGCCTGTTGTGGACAGTGCAGAGGACTTCCCTTTGTTGGACAGTGGAAAGGACATCCCTGTGATGTACAGTAATGAGGACTTCCCTGTTGTGTACAATGGGAAGGAGATCCCGGTGGTGGACCATGGAAAGAACATGCCTCCTTTTGGTGGACAGTGGAGAGGACATTTCTCTGGTGGACAGTGGGATGTACATGTTTGTTGTGGACAGTGCGGAGGACATCAATGTTGTGGACAGTGGAAAGGACATCCGTGTGGTGGACAGTAGAGTGGACTTCTTGTGGTGGACACTGGGAAGGAGGTCCCTGTGGTGGAAAGTTGGAAGGACATATATGTTGTGGACTGTGGGGAGGACGTCCCTGTTGTGGACATTTGGAAAGACCTCATTGTGAGGGATTGTGGGAATGGTGTACCACTGGTGGACAGTGGAGAGGAGCTCCTTGTGGTGGAAAGTGGGAAGGGCATCACTGTTGTGATCTGAGGCAGGGATATCACTGAGGTGGACAGTGTGAAAGACATACTCTTGATGGACAGTGGGGAGGACATTTCTGGTGTGAATAGTGGGAAGGACATCCCTTTTGTAAAAAGTGGGAAGGACATCCCAGTGGTGGACAGTGGGGAGGATTTCACTGTAATGGACAGTGGGGAGAATGTTAGTGTGGTGCACTGGAGAATATACCTGTGATGCATAGTTGGAAGGATGTCCATATGGTGGAGAATGCGGAGGACATCTCTGTGGTGGAAAGTGGTTAGGACATCCCTGTTGTGCACAGGAGGATGTCCCTGTGGTGCACAGTGGGAAGGATGTCCCTGTTGTTTACAGTGGAAAGGACTTCGCTATGTTTCATAGTTGGGAGGACATCCGAGTTGTGGACAGTTGGGAGGATGTCCCTGTGTTGGAGAGTTGAGAGGATTTCACTGTGGAGTACAGTGTGAATGATGGCTTTGTGGACAGTAAGGACAATGCTCCTGTGGTGCACAGGAGAATGTCTATTTGGTGGACAGTGAGAAGAATATCCTTGTAGTGGGGAGTGCAGCAGACATCTCTGGGGTGAACAATGGTAAGAACATCCCTGTTGTGCACAGGAGGTTGTCCCTGTGGTGTACAGTGGGAAGGACATCCCTGTGTTGGACGGTGAAAATGACTTCCCTGTGGTGGACCGTTGAAATGACGTCCTTGTTGTCAACATTGGGAAGGATGTCCCTTTGGAGGACAGTGGGGAGGACATCACTGTGGTGGACAGGCAGAAGGATGTCCCTGTGGTGGACAGAGGGGAGGAACTCCCTATGGTGGAGAGTGGGTAGGATGTCCCTGTGGTTTACAATGCGGAGGATATTCATGTGGTGGATGGCAGTGAGGACTTCCCTGTAGTGCATATTGTTGAGGACAACCTTGTGGACATTGGGCAGGATGTCCTTTCAGTACACAGGAGGATGTCCCTGTGGTGCACAGTGGAAAGGACATTTATGTTGTGGGCTTTGGATAGAACATCTCCGTTGTGGACATTGGGAAAGACCTCCTTGTGGTGAACTGTGGGAGTAATGACCCTCTATTGGGCAGAGGGGAGGACGTTACTTAGGTGGACAGTAGAGAGGACCTACATGTGGTGGAGACTGGGGAGGACCTCCCTGGGGTAGACAGTGGGTAGGACATCGCTTTAGTAGAGAGTGGGTAGTACATTCCTGTGGTGGACACTGGGGTGGACTTCCCTGTGGTGGACATTGGAAAGAACATCCCTTTTTTGGACAGTGGGGAGTACGTCCCTGTGGTGGACAGTGGAAAGGACATGACTTTGATGGACAGTAGGGAGGATTTCCATGTGGTGGACAGTGGGAAGGAGGTCCCTGTGGTGGACAGTGGGAAGGACATTTATGTTGTGGACTGTGGGAAGAACATCTCTGTTTTGGACATTGAGAAAGACCTCCTTGTGGTGAACTGTGGGAAGAATGTCCCCCTTGTGGACAGAGGGGAGGACGTCACTTAGGTGGACAATGGGAAGGACATTCCTGTGGTGGACAGTGGGGAGGACCTTTCTGTGGTGGACAGTGGGAAGGACAACCATGTTGTGGACATTGCAAAAGACCTTTTGGTGGACAGTGGGAAGGATGACAATCTTGTGGACAGTGGGGAGGATGTCCCTGTGGTGGAAAGTAAGAAGTAAATCCCTGATATGGTCTGTGGGGAGGATATCACTGGGGTGGACAGAGGAAACGACGTCCCTGTAGTGGACAGCAGGGAGGACCTTTCTGTTTTGAATTGTGGGAACGACATCCCTGTTATGGTCTTTGGGGAGGACATCATTGAGGTGGACAGTGGGGAGGACATCCCTGTTGTGGACAGTGGGGAGGATTTCACTGTGGTGGACAGTGGGGAGAATGTTACTGGGGTGAACTAGAGAACGTCCTTGTGGTGCATAGTCAGAAGGATGTCCATATGGTTTAGAGTGTGGAGGACATCTATGTGGTGGTGGACAATGGTTAGGACATCCCTGTTGTGCCCAGTGGGGAGGATGTCCCTGTTGTTTACAGTGGGAAGGACTTCACTGTGTTTGATAGTTGGGAGGACATCCCTGTTGTTGAGAGTTGGGAGGATGTCACTGTGGTGGAGACTTGAGAGGATTTCACTGTGGTGGACAGTGCAGATGACGGCCTTGTAGACAGTAAGAACAACATTCCTGTGGTGGACAATAGAATTTCTCTTTGGTGGACAGTGAGAAGGATGTCCTTGTAGTGGGGAGTGCAGACTACATCTCTGGGGTGTACAGTGGTAAAAACATCCCTGTTGTGCACAGGAGGATGTCCCTGAGGTGTACAGTGGGGAGAATATCACTGTGGTGGACAGGCAGAAGGTTGTTGCTGTTGTGGACAGTGGGGAGGACCTCCCTGTGGTGTACTATGTGTAAGATGTCCCTGTGATTTACACTGTGGAGTATATTCATGTTGTGGACAGTGGTGAGGACGTCCCTGTAGTGGACATTGGTGAAGACAACCATGTTGTGTATATTGGTAAGGATGTGCTTGTGGTACACAGGAGGATGTCCCTGTGGTGGACAGCTAGCTGGAAGGACATCTCTTTGGTTAACAGTGGAAAAGACGTCCCTGTGGTGGACAGTTGGGAGGACCTTCCTGTGGTGGACTGTGAAGAGGACGTTTCTGTTTTGACAGTGGGATGTACATGTTTTTTGTGGACAGTGCGGAGGATGTCAATGTGGTGGAGAGTGGAAATGTTATTTCTGTGGTAGACAGTAGAGAGGATTTCCCTGTGGTGATAGTGGGGAGGAGGTCCCTGTGGTGAACAGTGTGAAGGACATATATGTTGTGGACTGTGGGAAAAACGTCCATGTTGTGGACATAGGGAAAGACCCCTTTGTGGTGGACAGTGGGAAGGGTGTGCCTCTGGTAGACAGTGGGGAGGACCTCCTTGTGGAAGACAGTGGGAAGGACATCTCTGTTATGATCTGAGGAAATGATATCACTGAGGTGGACAGTGGGAAAGATGTCCTCTTGGTGGACAGCGGGGAAGACCTTTCTGGTGTTAATAGTGTGGAAAACATTTCGGTGGTGGACAGTGGGGAGGATTTCACTGTGATCGACAGTGGGGAGGATGTTACTGTGGTGCATAGTTGGAAGGATGTCCATATGGTGGAGAGTGTGTAGGACATCTTTGTGGTGGACATTGGTTACGACATCCCTGTTGTGCACAGGAGGATGTCCCTGTGGTGCACAGTGGGGAGGATGTCACTGTTATTTACAGTGGGAAGGATGTCACTGTGTTTGATAGTTGGGAGGACATCTGTGCTGTGGAGAGTAGGGAGGATGTCCCTGTGTTGGAGAGTTGAGATGATTTCACTGTGGTGGACATCGTGGATGAAGGCCTTGTGGACAGTAAGGACAACGCTCCTGTGGTGCACATGAGAATATCTCTTTGGTGGACAGTGAGAAGTATGTCCTTGTAGTGGGGAGTGCAGCAGACATCTCTGGGGTGAACAGTGGTAATACTATCCCTGTTGTGCACAGGAGTATGTCCCTGTGGTGTACAGTGGGAAGGACATCCCTGTGGTGGACAGTGAAGAGGACTTTCTGTGGTGGAGAGTGGGAAGGAGGTCCCTGTGGTGGACCATGGGAAGAACATGCCTATTTTGGACAGGGCGGAGGACATCCCTGTGGTGGACAGTGGAAAGGACATACCTGTAGTGTACAGTAGAGAGGACTTCCCTGTGGTGTACAGTGAGAAGGAGGTCCCTGTGGTGGACATTCAAAGGACATATATGTTGTGGACTGTGGGAAGGGTGGCCCTGTTTTGGAGATTGGCAAAGACCTCTTTGTGGTTAACAGTGGGAAGGATGTATCTCTGGTGGTCATTGGGTAGGAACTCCTTGTGGTGGACAGTGGGAAGGATGTCCCTGTGGTGGAGAAAGGGGAGGTCGTCACTTAGGTGGACAGTGGTAAGGACATCCCTGTGGTGGATAGTAGAGAGGACCTCTCTGTAGTGAACCGTGGAAAGAAGGTCCCTGTGGTGGAGAGTGAAAAGGACATTTATGTTGTGGATTGTGGGAAGGATGTACATGTTTTGGACATTGGGAAGACTTCCGTGTGTTCTACAGTGGCAAGAATGTCCCTCTGGTGGACAGTGGAGAGTACCACCATGTGGTGGACAGTGGGAAGGACGTCCCTGTGTAGGACAGAGGAAAGGACATCATTGAGGTGGACATTAGGAAGTACGTTCCTGTTGTGGACAGCAGGGTGTACCTTTCTGTGGTGGACAGTGGAAAGGACATGCCAGTTGTGGACAGTGCGGTGGACATCCATGTGGTGGACAGTGGAAATAACGTCCCTGTGTTGGACAGTAGAGAGGACTTCCCTGTGGTGGACAGTGAGAAGGAGGTCCTTGTGGTGGAGAGTGAAAAGGACATGCCTGTTGTGAACAGTGCGGAGGACATCTCTGTGGAGGACAGTGGTTAGGACATCCCTGTTGGGCCCAGTGGGGAGGATTTTCCTTTTGTTTACAGTTGGAAGGACTTCATTTTGTGTGATATTTGGGAGGACATCTGTGTTGTGGAGAGTTGGGAGGATGACCCTGTGTTGGAGTGTTGAGAGGATTTCACTGTGGTGGACAGTGTGGATGACAGCCTTTTGGACAGTAAAAACAGTGCTCCTGTGGTGCATAAGAGAATGTCTCTTTGGTGGACAGTGAGAAAAATATCCTTGTAGTGGGGAGTGCAGAAGACATCCCTGGGGTGGACAGTGGTAAGAACATCCCTGTTGTGCACAGGAGGATGTCCCTGTGTTGTACAGTGTGAAGGACATCCTGTGGTGGTCAGTGAAGAGGACTTCACTGTGGTGGACTGTTGAAATGATGTCCTTGTGGTCAACAGTGGGAAGGACGTCGCTTTGGAGGACAGTGGTGAGGACATCACAGTGGTGGACAGGCAGAAGCATGTCCCTGTTGTGGACAGTGGGTAGGATGTCCCTGTGGTTTACAGTGTGGAGGATATTTGTGTGGTGGACTGTGGTGAGGACTTCCCTGTAGTGCATATTGTTGAGGACAACCATGTTGTGGACAGTGGTAAGGATGTCTTTGTAGTACACAGGAGGATGGCCCTGTGGTGGAGAGTGGGAAGGACATCTGTTTGGTGGACTGTGGAAAGGATGTCCCTGTGATGGACAGTTGGGAGGACCTCCCTGTGGTTGACAGTGGGGAGAACATTTCTGTTGTGTACAGTGGGATGGACACCTCCCTGGTGTAATGTGAAATGTACATCCCTTTGGTGGTCAGAGGGGAGTATGCTTCTGTGGTGGAAAGTGGGAAGAATGTCTCTGTCGTGGGCAGCAGGGAGGACATGTCTGTGGTCTAGAGTGGGAAGGAAATCTCTGTTGTGGAGTGTGGAAAGAATATCTCTGTGGTGCACAGTTGTGAGGATGTCCCTGTTGTGCATAGCAGTATGTCCCTGTGTTGCAAAATGAGGAGGATATTTCATTGGTGGACAGTGGGAAAGACGTCCATGTGGTGGACTGTGGGGAGGTCCAGTCTGTAGTGAACATTGGGGAGGAGGTTCCTCTGGTGGACAGTGGAAAGGATGTCCCTGTTGTGCACAGGAGGATGTCCCTGTGGTGAACAGTGGGAAGAACGTCACTGTGCTGCACAAGGGTGAAGATGACTCTGTGGTGGACAGTTTTATGGATGTCCTTGTGGTACACAAGAGGACATCCCTGTGGTTGACTGTGGGGAGAACCTCTCTCTTATGGACAGTGGGGAGGAAATCCCTGTGGTGGACAGTTGTGTGGACCTCCCTGTGGTGGACAGTGGGTATAACGTTCCTGTATTGGACAGTGGAAAGGACATCCCTGTGCTAAACTGTGGGAGAAATGTCCTTTTTGTGGACAGTGGAGGGATGACCATGTTGTGGACAAGGGGAGTGCGTCCCTATGTTAGACAGTGGAAAGGACCTCCCTGTTTAAAGTGGAGAGGACATACTTGTGGTGGACAGTGTGGAGGTTATCTCTGTGGTGGACATTGGGAAGAATGTCCCTGTGGTGGACAGCAGAAAGGACCTCTCTGTGGTGTATAATGGGAAGGATGTCCCTCTGGTGGACAGTGGAGAGGATGTACCTGTTGTGGATAGTGGAAAGGACGTTCTATGGTGGACAGTGGGAAGACTGTCCCTGTGGTGGAGAGCAGGAAGGACCTCTCTGTGCTGGACAGTAGAAAGGACATCCCCTGTTGTGGACAGTAAAAGGATGTCCCTTTTGTGCACATTGGGGAAGATGTTTCTCTGGTGAACAGTGGGAAGGACATCCCTGTGGTGGACTGTGGTGAGGACGACCTTGTGGTGGACAGTCCTAAGGATTCCCCTGTGGTGGACAGCAGGGAGGACCTCACTTTTGTGGACAGTGGGAATGACGTCCTTGTGGAGGACAATGCAAAGTAATTTTCTGTGGTGCACCGTGGTGAGGACATACCTGTTGTGCACAGGAGGATGTCCTTGTGGTGGACAGTGGAAAGGACCACACTCTGGTATACTTTGGGGTAGTACGACCCTGTGGTGGACAGTGGGAAGAACGTCCAGGTTGTGGACAGTGGTAAGGACATCCATGTGGTGGACAGTGGGGAAGATGTCTGTGTTGTGGACAGTGAGAAGGATGTCCCTTTGGAGGACAGTAGGAAGGACGTCCCTGTGGTTGACTGTGGGGGAGGAACTCCTTGGTGTGGACAGTTGGGAGGATTTGCCTGTGGTGGACTGTGGGTAGGACCTTTCTGCTGTGGACAGTGTGAAGGACGTCCGTGTGGTGGACAGCAGGGAGGACCTCTCTGTGGTGGAAAGTGGTAAAGATGTCTCTGTGATAGCCAGTGATGACGATGTTTCTGTGGTGGACAGTGGAAAGGAAGTCCCTGTTGTGGACAGTGGTTAGGACCTACCTGTCTTGGATATTGGGAAGGACGACCTTGTGGTGAACAGTGGAAAGGACGTTTCTATGGTGTACAGTGGTGAGGAAGTTTCTCTGGTGCAAAGGAAAATGTCCCTTTGGTGGACAGTGGAAAGCACATCTTTGTGGTTGACAGTAGAGAGAAACACACTGTGGTGGACAGTGGGAAGAACATTTATGTTGTCGACAGTGGGAAGAAAGTTCCTGTTGTGGATATTGGGAAGGACCCCCTTGTGGTTAACAGTGGGAAGGATATTCCTTTGGTGGACAGTGGGGAGGACATCCCTGTGGTGGACAGTGAAGAGGACTATTCTGTGTTGGACGTTTGGGATGACATCCCTGTGGTGAATAGTGGGAAAGATGTTTCTCTGGTGGATAGTGAGGAGGATGTCCCTGTCGTGGAGAGTGCAGAGGGCATCTCTGGGGTGGAGAGTGTTGCAGACATCCCTGGTGTGAAAAGGAGGATGTCGCTATGGTGCACAGTGGTGAATATATCCCTGTTGTGCACAGGAAAATGTCCCTGTTGTGCAAAGTGTGTAGGATGTCCCAGTGATGAACAGTGAAAAGGATGTCACTGTGGTGGACAATTTGGACGATGTTCCTGTGGTGGAAATTGGGAAGGATGTCCCTTTGGTGGAAAACAGGGAGGACTTTTCTATGGTGGACTGTATGAAGGACGTCCTTGTGGTGATCAGTGGGTAGGATGTCCCTGTGGTGGACAGTGGGGATGATGTCTCTGTGCTGGACAGTTGAAAGATGTACCTTTGGTGGACAGTGGGAAGTACGTCCCTTTATTGGACAGTGGGAAGGTCTTCCCTGTGGTAGAAAGTGGGTAGGATGTCCCTGTGGAGGACAGTGGGTAGAACGTCTTCTTGGTGGACAGTGGGTAGGCCTTCCCTGTTGTGGACTGTGGGGAGGATATTTCTGTGGTGAATAGTGGGAAGGACGTCCTTTTTGTGAACTGTGGGAAGGACATCTCTGTGGTGGACAGTGGGAAGGATGTCCTTGCGGTGGACAGTCGGGTGGGCATCCCTGTGGTGAACAGTGGTGAGAACGTTTCTGTGTTGCACTGGAGAACGTCCCATTGTTGGAACATAGGGAGGATTTCCCTGTTTTGGCGAGTCCAGAGGACATCTCTCAGTTGGACAGTGGTGAGGATGTCCCTGGTGTGCACTGGAAGATGTCCCTGTGGTGCACAGTCGTGAGTACATCCCTGTTGTGAACAGGAGATTGTTCCTGTGGTGCACAGTAGGGAGGATGTCCCTGTCTTGAACAGTGGAAAAGAACACCCCAGTGGTGGACATTGATGAAGACAACCCTGTGGTGGAAAGTGGGATACATCCCTGTGGTGGACAGTGTGGTTTACGTCTCTGTGCTAGATGAGGGAAGAATGTCACTGTGGTGGACAATGTGGAGGATGTCCCTGTGGTGGACAGTTGGAGAATGTCCCTGTTTTGGACTGTGAGAAGGACAATCCTTTGCTGGACAGTGGGTATGACGTCCCTGTGGTGGACAATGGGAAGGACGACACTGTTGTGGAAAGTGGGAAGGATGTCCCTGTGATGGACAGTGGGGCTGACATCCCTGTGGTGAATAGTGGTGAGGACCTTTCTGTGGTGAGATCGAGAACGTCCCTTTGGTGGACCTCGGTAAGGATGTCCATGTTTTGGAGAGTGCAGAGGACATTTCTGGGGTGGACAGTGTTGAAGATATCTCTGGTGTGCACTGGAAAATGTCCCTGTGGTGCACAGTCGTGAGGATGACCCTGTTGTGCACAGGAGGATGTTACTGTGGTGCACAGTAGGGAGGATGTCCATGTTTTGAACAGTGGGAAAGAATACCTCAGTGGTGGACAATGGTGAGGACAACCCTGTGGTGGACAGTCGGGAAACATCCCTGTGGTGGACAGTGGGGTTTACAACTCTGTGGTAGATGGGGTAAGGATGTCACTGTGGTGGACAATTTGGAGGATGTCCCTGTGGTGAACAATTGGAAGGACGTCCATTTTATGGACAGTGGGAAGGACGTCCCTGTGGTAGACTGTGGAGAGGACGTCATTGTGATGGACAGTGGGGAGGATGTCCATGTGGTAGACTGTTGGAAGAATGTCCCTGTGGAGGACTTTGGAAAAGACATCCCTTTGGAGGACAGTGGGAAGGACGTCACTGTGGTGGACAGTGGAAAGGACGTCACTATGGTGGACAGTGGAAAGGATGTCCCTGTGCTGGACAGAGGGGAGGTCATCCCTGTAGTAAAGTGTAGTGAGGACATTTCTGTGGTGACCTGGAGAATGTCATTTTGGTGGACCATGGGAAGAATGTCCCTGTTTTGGAGACTGCAGAGGACATCTCTAGGGTGGACTGTGCTGAAGACGTCCCTGTTGTGCACTGGAAGATGTCCCTGTGGTGCACAGTCATGAGGATAACCCTGTGGTGCACAGTGAGGAGGATGTTTCTGTTTTGAACAATGGGAACGAACACCTCTGTGGTGGACATTGGTGTGGACCCCCCTGTTGTAGACAGTGGGGAAACATCTCTGTGGTGGACAGTGGGGTGAATGTCTTTGTGGTTGACTGAGAGGGGAAAGATGTCCCTGTGGTGAAGAGTGCTGAGGAAAACTCTGTGTTGGACATTTGTGAGAACATCCCTGTGGTGGACATTGGGCAGGATCTCCCTGTGGCTGACAGTGTAGGACATTCCCGTGGTGGACAGTGGGGAGGTGGTTTCTGTGGTGGACATTGGGAAGGATGTCCTTGTGGTGGACAGTGAGGAGGACATCACTGTGGTGGACAGTGGAAAGGACATCACTGCTGTGGACAGTAGATAGGACCTCCCTGTGGTAGACAGTGGGAAGGATGTCATTGTTTTGGACAGTGAGAAGGACATTTATGTTGGGGACAGTAAAAAGGACATCCCTTTTGTGGACATTGGGAAGGACCTCCTTGTGGTCAACAGTGGGAAGGATATCCCTCTGGTTGTCAGTTGAAAGGACATCACTGTGGTGGACAGTGTGAAGGACATCTCTGCGGTGGACAGTAAAGAGGAACTCTCTGTGTTGGACAGTTGTGATGACATCCCTGTGGTGGACAGTGCGAAGGATGTCTTTTTGTTGAGAGTGGGGAGGACATCCCTGTAATGGACAAGCAGAAGGTTGTCCCTGTGGTGAACAGTGTGGAGGATGTTTCTGTAATGGACAGTGGTAAGGACATCCCTGTGCTGGACAGTGATGAGGACGTCCCTGTGGTGGACAGTGGTGAGTATGTTACTGTGGTGCACAGGAAAATGTTATTTTGGTGGACCATGGGAAGGATGTCCCTGTTTTGGAGAGTGCAGAGGACACCTCTGGGGTGGACAGTGGTGAGGACATCTATAGTGTGCACCAGAAGATGTCCCTGTGGTGCACATTCGTGAGGACATCCCTGTTTTGCCCAGGAGGATGTCCCTGTGGTGCACAGTAGGGAGGATATCCCTGTGGTTTACAGTGGGAAGGACATCCCTGTTTTTGACAGTTGGGAGGAAATCCCTGTGGTGGACTGTGGGAAGGACGTCTCTGCAGTGGACATTGGTGAGGGCATTTCACTGTGGTGGACAGTGGTGATGATGACATTGTGGACAGTGGGGAGGACGTTCCTGTGGTGCACAAGAAAACGTCTTTTTGGTGGACAGTGGGAAGGATTGGCCTGGAGTGGAGAGTGCAGAGGACATCTCTGCGATGGACAGTGGTAAGAACATTTCTGATATGCACAGAAGAATGTCCCTGTGGTGCACAGTGGAAAGGATGTTCCTGTGGTGAACAGTGGGAAGGACATCCCTGTGGTGGACATTGGTGAGGATGACCCTGTGGTAAATAGTGGTAAGGATGTCCATTTGGTGGACGGCATTGAGAACCTTTCTGTGGTGGACAGTGGGTAGGATGTCCCTGGGATGGAAAGTGGGGGAGGTAGTCACTGAGGTGGTCAATGGGAAGGACATCCCTGTGGTATAGAGTGGTGAGTACTTCACTGTAGTGCACACTGAGGAGGCCATGCCTGTGGATTACACTGTGGAGGACATCCGTGTGGTGGACTATGGGGAGGACCTCTCTGTGGAGGATGGTTGGGAGGACTTCCCTGTGGTGGACAGTGGGATGGATGTCCATGTAGTCGACAGATGGAAGGACGTCCCTGTGGTGGACTGTGGGAAGGACATTTCTTTGGTTTACAGTGGGAAGGACATCCATGTTGTGGACTGTGGTGAGGACCTCCCTGTGGTGGACAGTAGGAAGGATGTCCCTGTAGTGGACATTGGTGAGGACACCCCTGTGTTGGACTGTGTGGAAAACATCCCTGTGGTGGAAAGTGGGGTGGACATCCCTTTGGTTGACAATGGGGAGTATGTCCCTGTGGTAGACAGTTAATGGATGTCTTTCTGGTGGACAGTGGGAAGGACGCCCCTTTAGTGGATAGTTGGAAGGAGGTCCCTGCTGTGACCAGTGGAGAGGACTTCCCTTAGCTGGACAGAGGGGAGTACCTCCCAGTGCTGGACAGTGTGCGGTATGTCTTGTGGTGTACAGTGTTGACGACGTTTCTCTGGGGCAAAGGAGACTGTCCCTTTGGTGGATATTGGGAATGATGTCCATGTCGTGGATTGTGCGGAGGACATCTCTGGGGTAGACAGTGGTGAGGACATCCCTGATGTGCAAAGGAAGATGTTCCTGTGTTGCACAAGGTTGAGGACATCACTGTTGTGCAGAGGAAAATTTCCTTGTTGTGCACAGAGGGGAGGATGTCCTTGTGGTGAACAGTGAGAAGGACGTCCCTGTGGTGGACAGCTGGGAGAAACTCTCTGTGGTGGACAGTGGGAAGGATGTCCCTGTTGTGGACAGTGGAAAGGACTTCTCTTTAGTGGACTTTGGGGATTACATTCCTTTGTTGGACAGTGGGGAGGACTTCCTGTGGTGGAGAGTGGTGAGGAAGTTTCTCTGGTGCAAAGGAGAACGTCCTTTGGTGGACATTGGGAATGATGTACCTGCCTTGGAGTGTGCGGAGGACATCTCTGGGGTAAACAGTGGTGAGGACATCCCTGGTGTGCAAAGGAAGATATTCCTGTGGTGCACAAGGGTGAAGACATCACTGTTTTGCACAGGAGGATGTCCCTGTGGTGCACAGTGGGGAGGATGTTCTTTTGGTGAACAGTGAGAAGGATATTCCTGTGGTGGGCAGCTGGGAGGACCTCGCTGTGGTTCACAGTAGGAAGGACCTCCCTGTGGTGGCTAGTGGGTAGGACGTCCATGTGGTGGACAGTAGAAAGGACATACCTGTTTTGGACAGTGGGGAGGACTTTACTGTTGTGGACAGTGGGAAGGACGTCACTGTGGTGGACAGGTGGGAGGACCTGTCTTTGGTTAGCAGTAAGAAAGTTGTCCCTGTGATGAGGATATCTCTGTGGTGGACAGTGGAAAGAACATCATTGTTGTGGATAGTGGTGAGGACTTCCCTGTAGTGGATATTCGAAAGCACTTCCCTGTAGTGAACAGTGGAAAGGATGTTTCTGTGGTGGACAGTGGAGAGGACCTCCTCATGGTGAAAAGTGGAAAGGATGTCACAGTGGTGGACAGTGGTGAGCACGTTTCTGTGGTGGACAGTGGTGAGGAAGGTTCTCTGGTGCAAAGAAAAACGTCTGTTTTTTGGTGGATAGTGGAAAGTACATCTCTTTGGTGAACAGTAGAGTGAAACACACTGTGGTGGACAGTGGAAAGAACATTTATGATGTGGACAGTGGGAAGGAAGTCCCTGTTGACGATATTGGGAAGGACCTCCTTGTGGTGAACAGTGGGAAGGATATACCTTGGGTGGACAGTAGGAAGAACATCCCTGTGTTGAACAGGGGGAAGGACATCCCTGTGATGGACAGTGAAGAGGACTTTTCTGTGTTGGACATTTGGGATGACATCCCTGTGCTGAATAGTGAGAAAGACGTTTCTTTGGTGGATAGTGGGGAAGATGTCCCTGTCGTGGAGAGTGCAGAAGACATCTCTGGGGTGGAGAGTGTTGCTGACATCCCTGTTGTGCAAAGGATGTCCCTGTGGTGCACAATTTTGGGGATATCCCTGTTGTGCACAGGAAAATGTCCCTATTGTGCAAAGTGGGTAGGATGTCCCAGTGGTGAACAGTGGAAAGGACATCCCTGTGGTAGACAGTGGGAAGGAGGTCCCTGTGGTGGACATTGGAAGGACATATATGGTGTGGACTGTGGGAAGGACGTCCCTGTTGTGGACATTGGGGAAGGCCTCTTGCTGGACAGTGGGAAGGATGACCCTCTTGTGGACAAAGGGGAGGACTTACCTGTGGTGGAAAGTGGGAAGGACATCCCTGTTATGGTCTGAGGGGAGGATATCACTGAGGTGGACAGAGGGAAGGAAGTACCTTTGGTGGACAGCAGGGAGGACCTTTCTGTTTTGAATTGTGGGAAGGACATCCCTGTTGTACACAGTGTGGAGGACATATCTGTGGTGAACAGTGGGGAGGATGTCACTGTGGTGGACAGTGGGAAGGATGTTACTGTGGTGCACTGGAGAAAGTCTTTGTGGTGCATAGTAAGAAGGATGTCTATATGGTTGAGAGTGTGGAAGACATCTCTGTGGTGGACAGTAGTTAGGAAATCCATGTTGTTCTCAGTAAGGAGGATGTCCCTGTTGTTTACAGTTAGAAGGACTTCACTGATTTTGATACTTGGGAGGACATCCCTGTTGTGGACAGTTGGGCGGATGTCACTGTGATGGAGATGAGAGGATTTCACTGTGTTGGACAGTGCAAATGACAGCCTTGTAGACCATATGAACATCATTCCTGTGTTGCACAACAGAATGTCTCTTTGGTGGACAGTGAGAAGGATATCCTTGTAGTGGGGAGTTCAGAGGATATCTCTGGAGTGTAGAGTGTTAAGAACATCCCTGTTGTGCACAGGAGGATGTCCCTGAGGTGTACAGTAGGGAGTACATCACTGTGGTGGACAGGTAGAAGAATGTTCCTGTTGTGGACAGTGGGGAGGACCTCCCTGTAGTGGACAATGTGTAGAATGTCCCTGTGGTTTACAGTGTGGAGCATATTCATGTTGTGGACAGTGTTGAGGACGTCCCTGTAGTGGACATTGGTGAGGACAACCATGTTGTGTACAGTGGTAAGGATGTTTTGTGGTACACAGGAGGATGTCCCTGTGGTGGATAATGGGAAGGACATCTCTATGGTGAACAGTTGAAAGGACTTCCCTGTGATTTACAGTTTGGAGGACCTCCCTGTGGTCGACAGTGGAGAGGACGTTTCTGTGGTGGACAGTGTTATGTACATGTTTGTTGTAAACAGTGCAGAGGACTTCAATGTGGTGGACAGTGGAAAAGACATCCTTGTGATGGACAGTAGAGAGGACTTCCCTGTGGTTGACAGTGGTAAGGAGGTCCCTGTGCTGGACAGTGGAAAGGACATATAAGTTGTGGACAATAGGAAGGAAGTCCCTGTTGTGGACATTGGGAAAGACCTCTTTTTGGTGAACAATGGGAAGGGTGTGATTCTGGTGGACAGTGGGGAGGACCTCCTTGTGGCGGACAGTGGGAAGGACATCCCTGTTATCAGCTGAAAAGAGGATATCACTGAAGTGGACAGTGGGAAGGATGTCATCTTGGTAGACAGCGGGGAGGACCTTTCTGGTTTGAATAGTGGGAAGGATTTCCCCATTGGGGAGCACATCTATGTGGTGGACGTTGGGGAGGATTTCACTGTGATGGACAGTGGGGAGGATGTTACTGTGGTGCACTGGAGAATATCCCTGTGGTGCATAGTTGGAAGGATGTCCATATGGTGGAGAGTGCAGAGGGCATCTCTGTGGTAGACAGTGGTTAGGACATCCCTGTTGTGCACAGGAGGATGTCCCTGTGGTGCACAGTGGGGAGGATGTCCCTATTGTTTTCAGTGGGAAGGTTTCACTGTGTTTGATAGTTGGGAGGACATCCGTGTTGTGGACAGTTGGGAGGATGTCCCTGTGTTGGACAGTTGAGAAGATTTCAGTGTGGTGGACAGTGTGGATGACAGCCTTGTGGACAGTCAGGACAATGCTCCGCTGGTGCACAAGATAATGTCTCTTTGGTGGACAGTGAGAATGATGTCCTTGTAGTGGGGAGCACAGAAGACATCTTTGGTGTGGACAGTGGTAAGAACATCCCTGTTGTGCACAGGAGGATGTCCCTGTGGTGTACAGTGGGAAGGACATCCCTGTAGTGGACAGTGAATGGGGCTTCCCTGTGATGGACCATTGAAATGTCATCCTTGTGGTTGACAGTGGGAAGGACGTATCTTTGGAGGACAGTGGGGAGAACAACACTGTGGTGAACAGGCAGAAGGATGTCCCTGTGGTAGACAGAGGAGAGGACCTTCCTGTGGTGGACAGTGGGTAGGATGTCCCTGTGGTTTACAGTGCAGAGTATATTCTTGTGGTGGACTGCGGTGATAACTTCCATGCAGTGCATATTGTTGAGGACAAGCATGTTGTGGGCAGTGGTAAGGATGTCCTTGTTGTACACAGAAGGATGTCACTGTGGTGGACAGTGGGAAGGACATCTGTTTGGTGGACCATGGAAAGTACGTCTCTTTAGGGGACAATTGGGAGGAACTTCCTGTGGTGGACAGTGGGGAGGACATTTCTGTTGTGGACAGTGTGATGGAAGTCTCTGTGGCGGAATGTGGGGAGGACATTTCTTTGGGGGGGCAGGGGAGAGTATTTTTCTGTGGTAGAAAGTGGGAAGAATGTCCTTGTGGTGGACAGAATGGAGAACATCTCTGTGGTCTACAGTGGGAAGGACATCTCTGTTGTGGACAGTGGAAAGGATATTCCTGTGATGCACAGTTGTGAGGATGTCCCTGATGTGCATAGGAGGATGCCCCTGTGGTACAAAGGGAGGAGGATGTTTCTTTGGTGGACAGTGGGAAAACGTCCATGTGGTAGACTGTATGGAGGTCCACTCTCTAGTGAACTTTGGGGAGGATGTCCCTGTGGTGGACAGTTGAAAGGATGTCCCTGTGGTACACATTTGTCAGGATATCCCTGTTGTGCACAGGAGGATGTCCCTGTGGTGAACAGTGGGAAGGATGTCACTCTGTTGTACATTGGTGAAGATGACCCTGTGGTGGACAGTTTTATGTCTCTCCTTTTGGTACACAGGAGGACACCCCTGTGGTGGACAGTGGGGGGACATCTCTGTGATGGACAGTGGGGGGAAATCTTTGTGGTGGGTGGACAGTTGTGTGGACCTCTCTGTGATGGACAGTGTGTAGAGCATTCCTGTAGTGGACAGTTGGGAGGACATCCCTGTGCTAAACTGTGGGAATAATGTCCTTTATGTGGACAGTGGAAGGATGTCCATGTTGTGGACAAGGGGAGTATGTCCCTATGGTGGACAGTGGGGAGGACCTTACTGTGGTGGACATGGGTAGGATGTCTCTGTGGTGTACAGTTGGGAGGACATCCTTGTTTGGTAAGTGGGGAGGACATCCTTGTGGTGGACAGTAGAGAGGATACCATTGTGGTGGACAGTGGGAATAATGTCTCTGTGGTGGACAGTGGAAAGGAATTCTCTGTGATGTACAATGGGAAGGACATCATTCTGGTGGACAGTGGTGAGGATGTACCTGTGGTAGACAGTGGAAAGTACGTTCTATGATGGACAGTGGGAAGACAGTCCTTATTGTTTAGAGCAGGGAGGGCCTCGCTGTGGTGGACAGTGGGAAGGACATCCCTGGTGTAGACAGTAAAAGGATGTCACTTTTGTGCACACTGGGGAAGATGTCTCTCTGGTGAACAGTGGGAAGGACATTTCTGTGGTGGACAGTGGTGAGGACGACCCTGCGGTGGACAATGGTAAGGATGCCCGTGTGATGGACAGCAGGGAGGACCTCACTTTGGTGGACAGTGGGAATGATGTCCCTGTGGTGGAAAATGCAAAGTATGTACCTGTGGTGCACAGTGGTCAGGACATCCTTGTTGTGCACAGGAGGATGTCCTTGTGGTGAACATTGGGGAAGACCAAACTCTAATGGACTGTGGGGTATTACGTCCCTGTGGTGGAAAGTGGGAAAGACATCCATGTGGTGGACAGTGGGGAAAATGTCTCTGTTGTAGACTGTGTGAAGGATGTCCCTTTGGTGAACTGTGGGAAGGACGTCCCTGTGGTGGACTGTGGGGGAGGAACTCCTTGAAGTGGACAGTTGGGAGGATGTCCCTGTGGTGGACAGTGGGTAAGACTTTATGTTGTGGACAGTGGGATGGACGTCCTTGTAAAGGACAGTGGGGTGTACGTCCCTGTTGTGTACAGTGGGATGGATGTTTCTGTAGTGTACACTTGTGAACATATTTGTGTGGTGGATAGTTAAGTAAATGTCCCTGTGGTAAACAGTGGGAAGGAAGTCTTTTTTGTGGACAGTGAAAGGATGTCCAGGTTGTCCATGTGTTGGACAATGGGAAGGACGTCCCTGTTGTAGACACTCGGGAGGTTCTCCCTGTGGTGGACAGTAAGTAGGACGTCCCTGTGGTGGACAGTGGGGAGGACATTTTTGTTTCAGACAACTGAGAGGACATTACTGTGGTGGACAGTGTGAAGGACGTCCCTGTGGTGGACACCAGGGAGGACTTCTCTGTTTTGGACAGTGGTAAAGATGTCCCTGTGATAGAGAGTGATGAGGATGTTTCTGTGGTGGACAGTTGAAAGGACGTCCCTGTTGTGGACAGTGGTGAGAACCTCCCTGTCGTGGATATTGGGAGGGACGTCCCTGTGGTGAACAGTGGAAAGGATGTTTCTGTGGTGGACAGTGGTGAGGAAGATTCTCTGATGCAAAGGAAAATGTCCCTTTGGTAGACAGTGGAAAGTACATCTCTGTGGTGGACAGTAGAGAGAAACACACTGTGGTGGACAGTGGGAAGAACATTTATGTTGTGGACAGTGGGAAGGAAGTCCTTGTTGTCGATATTGGGAAGGACCTCCTTGTGGTGAACAGTGGGAAGTATATCCCTCTGTTGGACCGTGGGGAAGACATCCCTGTGGTGGACAGGGAAGAGGACTTTTCTGTGTTAGACATTTAGGATGACATCACTGTGGTGAATATTGGGAAAGATGTTTCTTTGGTGGATAATGGGGAGGATGTCCCTGTCATGGAGAGTGCAGAGGACATCTCTGGGTGGAGAGTGTTGCAGACATCTCTGGTGTTCAAAGGAGGATGTCCCTGTTGTGCACAGTGGTGAGGATATCCCTGTTGTGCACAGGAAAATGTCCCTGTTGTGCAAAGTGTGTAGGATGTCCCATTGTTGAACAGTGAAAAGGATGATACTGTGGTGGACAATTTGGAGGATGTCCCTTGGTGGAGAGTCGGAAGGACATCCCTTTGTTGGACAACAGGGAGGACTTCTCTATTGTGGACTGTATGAAGGATGTCATTGTGGTGGTCAGTGGGGAGGATGTCATTGTGGTGGACAGTGTGGAGGTTGTCTCTGTGGTGGACAGATGAAAGATGTACCTTTGGTGGACAGTGTGAAGAACTATCCCTTTGGTGGACAGTGGAAGGACATCCCTGTGATAGACAATGGTTAGGATGTCCCTGTTAAGGTCAGTGTGTAGAACGTCTCTGTGGTGGACAGTGGGAAGGATGTCCTTGTTGTGGACAGTGGAAAAACTGCTCTTTGGTTGACAGTGGGAAATGCATTCCTTTGGTGGACAGTGGGGAGGATGTCCTGTGGTGGACAGTGGTGAGCATTTTTCTCTGGTGCAAAGGAGAACGTTTTTTGGTGGACATTGGGAATGATGTCCCTGCCTTGGAGTGTGCGGAGAACATCTCTGGGGTATACAGTGGTGAGGACATCCCTGATGTGCACAGTAAGATGTTCCTGTGGTGCACAAGGGTGAGGACATCACTGTTGTGCACAGGAGGATGTCACTTTCGGGAACAGTGGGGAGGATGTCCTTGTGGTGAACAGTGAGAATGATGTCCCTGTGGTGGACAGCTGGGAGGACCTCTCTGTGGTTGACAGTAAGAAGGACCTACCTATGGTGGAGTGTGTGTAGGACATCCATGTGTTGGACAGTGGGGAGGACATCACTGTTTTAAATAAATATTAGGAGGTTAATGTTGTAATCAGTGGAAAGGACATCACTGTGGTGGACAGCAGGGAGGACCTCTCTGTAGTGGACTGTGGTAAAGATGTCCCTTTGATAGACAGTGATGAAGATGTTTCTGTGGTGGACAGTGGAAAGGACGTCCCTGTTTTGGACAGTGGTGAGGACCGCCCTGTCATGGCTATTGGCAAGGATATCCCTGTGGTGAACAGTGGAAAGGATGTTTCTGTGGTGGACAGTGGTGAGGAAGTTTCTCTGGTGCAAAGGAAAACGTCCCTTTGTTGGACAGTGGAATGTACATCTCTGTGGTGGACAGTAGAAAGAAACACACTGTGTTGGACAGTGGGAAGAACATTTTTGTTGTGGACAGTGGGAAGGAAGTCCCTGTTGTCGATATTGGGAAGGACCTCCTTGTGGTGAACAGTGGGAAGAATATCCCTGTGGTGGACAGTGGGGAGGACATCCCTGTGGTGGACAGTGAAGAGGACTTTTCTGTTTTGGACATTTGGGATGAAATCCCTGTTGTGAATAGTGGGAAACACGTTTATTTGGTGTAGAATGGGGAGGATGTCCCTGTCGTGGAGAGTGCAGAGGGCATCTCTGGGGTGGAAAGTGTTGCTGACATCCCTGGTGTGCAAAGGAGGATGTCCCTGTGGTGCACAGTGGTTAGGATATCCCTGTTGTGCACAGGAAAATGTGCCTGTTGTGCAACGTGTGTAGGATGTCCCAGTGGTGAACAGTGAAAAGGATGTAACTATGTTGGGCTATTTGGAGGATGTCCCTGAGCTGGATAATTGGAAGGATATCCCTTTGGTGAACAAAAGGGCGTACTTCTCTATGGCGGACTGTATGAAGGACATCCTTGTGGTGGTCAATGGGGAGGATGTCCCTGTGGTGGACAGTGGGGAGGAAAATTCTGTGGTGGACACTTGAAATGACATCCCTGTGGTGGACAATGGAGAGGACCTATGTGTGCTGGAGATTGGCGAGGACTTCCCTGTGGTAGACAGTGGGTAGGACATTCCTATGGTGGAAAGTGGGTAGTACGTTCCTGTGGTGGACACAGGGGAGGACATCCCTGTGGTGGACAGTGGAAAGGACATTTAGGATGTGGACTGTGGTAAGAACATCTATGTTGTAGACATTGGGAAAGACTTCCTTGTGGTGAACTGTGGAAAGAATGTCTTTCTTGTGGACCGAGTGGAGGATGTCAGTTAGGTGGACAGTGGGAAGGACATCCCTGTGGTGGACAGCGGGGAGGACCTTTTTGTGGTGGACAGTGGGAAGGACATCCCTGTTGTGGACATTGGGGAGGATATCACCGGTTTGGACACTTTTAAGGACATCACTGTGGTGGACAGTAGGGAGGACCTTTCTGTGGTGAACAGAGGGAAGAAGGTCCATGTGTTGGACAGTGGTTAGGATATTTATGTTGTGGATTGTGGGAAGGAAGTCCATTTTGTGGACATTGGGAAGGACCTCTGTGTGATGGACAGTGGGAAGCATGTCCCTCTCATGGACAGTAGGGAGGAACACCATGTGGTCGAGTGGAAAGGATGTTTCTGTGGTGGACAGAGAAGAGGACATCATTGAGTGGACATTGGGAAGTACGTTCCTGTTGTGGACAGCAGGGTGTACCTTTCTGTTTTCTACAGTGGGAAGGACATGCCTGTTGTGGACAGTGCAGAGGATGTCCCTTTGGTGGACAGTGGAAAGGACATAACTGTGGTGGACAGTAGAGAGGACTTCCCTGTGGTGGACAGTGGAAAGGAGGTCCCTGTGGTGGATCCTGGAAAGGAACATGCCTGTTGTGTACACGGCAGAGGACATTCCTGTGGTGGACAGTGGAAAGGACATACCTGTGGTGGGCAGTAGAGGGGACTTCCCTGTGGTGGAAAGTAAGAAGGAGGTACCTGTGTTGGACACTGAAAAGAAATATATGTTGTAGACTGTGGGTAGGACGTCCCTGTTGTGGACATTGGGAAATTCCTCCTTGTGGTGAACAGTGGGAATGATTTCCCTCTGGTAGACATTGGAGAGGAACTCAATGTGGTGGACTTTGGGAAGGATGTCCCTGTGGTGGAGAGGCGAGGTCATCACTTAGGTGGACAGTGGTAAGGACATCCCTGTGGTGGATAGTAGAGAGGACCTCTCTGTGGTGAACAGTGGGAAAAAGGTACCTGTGATGGAGAGTGGGAAGTACATTTATGTTGTGAATTGTGGGAAGGATATACATGTTATGGACATTGGGAAGGACCTCCATGTTTTCTACAGTGCCAAGCATGTCCCTCTGGTTGTCAATTGGGAGGACCAGCATGTGGTTGACAGTGGGAAGTACATCCCTGTGTTGGACAGAGGAAAGAACATCATTGAGGTGGACATTAGGAAGTACGTTCCTGTTGTGGACAGCAGAGTGTACCTTTCTGGGGTGGACAGTGGGAAGGACATGCCTGTTGTGGACAGTGTAGTGGACATCTCTGTGGTGGACAGTGGAAAGGACATCCCTGTGTTGGACACTAGAGAGGACTTCCCTGTGGTGGACACTGGGAAGGAGGTCCCTGTTGTGGAGAGTGAAAATGACATTCCTGTTGTGGACAGGCGGTGGACATCCCTCTGGTGGACAGTGGAAAGGACATCCCTGTGTTGGACAGTAGAGAGGACATCCCTGTGGTGAACAGTGGGAAGGACATCCCTGTTGTAGACATGGCAAGGACATCCCGGTGGTGGACAGTTGGGAGGATTTCACTGTGATGGAAAGTGAGGAGGATGACCCTGTTGTTTACAGTGGGAAGGACTACACTGTGTTTGATAGTTGGGAGGACATCCATGTTGTGGACACTTGGGAGGATGTCCCTGTGTTGGAGACTTGAGAGGATTTAACTGTGGTGGACAATTTGGATGACGGCCTTGTGGACAGTTTGGACAATGCTCCTGTGTTCTATAAGAGAATGTCACTTTAGTGGACAGTGAGAAGGATATCCTTGTAGTGGGGAGTGCAGAAGACATCTCTGGGGTGGACAGTGGTTAGAGCATCCCTGTTGTGCACAGGAGGATGTCCCTGTGGTGTACAGTGGGACAGACATCCCTGTGGTGGTCAGTGAAGAGGACTTCTCTGTGGTGGACCTTTGAAATGACACCCTTGTTGGCAGTGGGAAGGAAGTCCCTTTGGAGGACAGTGGGGAGGACATCCCTGTGGTGGAGAGGCAGAAGAATGTCCCTGTGATGGAAAGAGTGGAGGAACTCTTTGTGGTGGAGAGTGGGTAGGATGTACTTGTGGTTTACACTGCGGAGCATATTCATGTGGTGAATGGCATTGAGGACATCCCTGTAGTGCATATTGTTGAGGACAACCATGTTGTGGACAGTGGTTAAGGATGTCCTGGTAGTACACAGGAGGATGTAACTGTGGTGGAGAGTGGGAAGTACATCAGTTTGGTGGACCGTGGAAAGGACGTCCCTGTGGTGGACAGTTGAGAGGACTTCCCTGTGGTGGACAGTGGGGATGACTTTTCTTTTGTGGACAGTGGGATGGATGTCTCTGTGGCGGAATGTGGGGAGGACATCCCTTTGGTGGACAGTGGTGAGGACGATTCTGTGGTGGAAAGTGGGCAGAATGTCCCTGTGGTGGACAGCAGGGAGGACATCTCTGTGGTCTACAATGGGAAAGACATCTCTGTTGTGGACAGTGGAAAGAATATTCCTGTGGTGCACAGTTGTGAGGATGTCCCTGTTGTTAATAGGAGTATGTCCCTGTGGTGCAAAGTGAGGAGGATGTTTCTTTGGTGGACAGTTGGAAATACGTCCATGTGGTGGACTGGGGGGACGTCCACTCTGTAATATCTGTAGGATATCCCTGTTTTGCACATAGGTCAGGATGTCCCTGTTGTGCACAGGAGGATGTCCCTGTGGTGAACTGTGGAAAGGACGTCACTGTGCTGGACATTGGTGAAGATGACCCTGTGGTGGACAGTTTTATGGATGTCCTTGTGCTACACAGGAGGACATCCCTGTGGTGGACAGTGGGGAGGACCTCACTCTGATGGACAGTGGGGAGGAAATCCCTGTGGTTGACAGTTGGGTGGACCTCCCTGTGGTGGACAGTGTGTAGAACGTCCCTGTAGTGGACAATGGGGAGGATATCCCTGTGCAAAACTGTGGGAATAATGTAGATTTTTGGACAGTGAAAGGATGTCCATGTTGTGGACAAGGGGAGTATGTCACTATGGTGGACAATGGGGAGGACCTCCCTGAGGTGGACATGGGTAGGATGTCTCTGTTGTGAACAGTGGAGAGGACATCTCTATGGTGGACTGTGGGAAGCATGTTCCTGTAGTGGACAGCGGAAAGGACTTCTCTGTCGTGTACAATGGGAAGGACGTTCCTCTGGTGGACAGTGGAGAGGATGTACCTGTGGTGGACAGTGGAAAGCACGTTCTATGGTGGAGAGTAGGAAGACTGTCCCTGTGGAGGAGAGAAGGGAAGACCTCTCTGTGGTGGACAATGCAAAGTATGTCTTTGTGGTGCACAGTGGTGAGGACATCCCTCGTGTGCACAGGAGGCTGTCCTTGAGGTGGACAGTGGTGAGGACCACACTCCGGTGGACTGTGGGGTAGGACGTCGCTGTGGTAGACCGTGGGAAGGACGTCCATGTGGTGGACAGTGGGGAAGATGTCTGTGTTGTGGAGAGTGAGAAGGACGTTGCTGTGGTGGACTGTGGGGGAGGAACTCTTTAGGGCAGACAGTTGTGAGGATGTCCCTGTGGTGGACAGTGGGTAGGACCTTTCTGTTGTGGATAGTGGGATGGACGTCCTTGTCGAGGAGAGTGGGGAGTACTTCCCTGTTGTGTACAGTGGGATGGATGTTTTTGTACTGAAGAGTTGGGAACATATTTGTGTGGTGGACCGTTAGGAAGATGTTCCTGTGGTAAACAGTGTGAAGGAAGTCCTTTTTGTGGACAGCAAAAGGATGTCCCTGTGGTGGACAATGGGAAGGACGTCCCTGTTGTGGACAGTGGAGAGGACTTCCCTTTGGTGGAAAGTAGGTAGTACGTTCCTGTGGTGGACAGCTGGGAGGACGTCTGTTGGTGGACAGTGGTGAGGACGTTTCTCTGGTGCAAAGGAGAATGTCCCTTTGGTGGACATTGGGAATGATGTCCCTGTCGTGGAGAGTGTTGAGAACATCTCTGGGGTAGACAGTGTTGAGGACATCCATGGTGTGCACAGGAGGATTTTCTTGTGGTGCACAAGGATGAGGACATCCCAGTTGGTCACTGGAGGATGTCCTTGTGGTGCACAGTGGGGAGGATGTCCTTGTGGTGAACATTGAGAAGAAGTTCCCTGTGGTGGACACCTGGGAGGAACTCTCTGTGGTGCACAGTGGGAAGGACCTCCCTGTGGTGGACAGTGGGAAGGACATCCCTTTGGTGGACAGTGGAAAGGACTTCCCTTTGGTGGACAGTGGGGAATACATTCCTTTGGTGGACAGTAGGGAGGAGGTCCTGTGGTGGACAGTGGTGAGGACATTTCTCTGGTGCAAAGGAGAACATCCTTTGGTGGACATTGGGAATGATGTCCCTGCCGTGGAGTGTGTGGAGGACATCTCTGGGGTAGACAGTGGTGAGGACATCCCTGGTGTGCACAGGAAGATGTTCCTGTGTGCACAAGAGTGAGGACATCACTGTTGTGCATGGGAGGATGTCCCTGTGGTGCAGAATGGGGAGGATGTCCTTGTGGTGAAAAGTGAGAAGGATGTCCCTGTGGTGGACAGCTGGGAGGACCTCTCTGTGGTGGACAGTAGGAAGGACCTCCCTGTGATAGACAGTGGGTAGGACGTCCATGTGTTTGACAGTGGGGAGGACATACCTGTTTTGGACATTGGGGAGGACGTTACGGTTGTGGACAGTGGGAAGGCATCCATGTGGTGTACAGCAGGGAGGAACTCTCTGTGGTTGACTGTGGGAAAGATGTCCCAGTGATGGACAGTGATGAGAACGTTTCTGTGGTGAACAGTGGATTGGATGTTTTTGTGCTAGACAGTGTGGTGGAAATGCCTGTTGTAGATAGTTAAGAGGACCTCCCTCTGGTGGTCAGTGGGAAGGACGTCCCTTTAGTGGAGAGTGGGGAAGATGTTTCTGTGGTGGAGAGTGATGAGGACGTCCCTCTGGTGGACAGTGGTGAGGATTTTCCTCTGATGGATACTGTGGAGAAAGTTTCTGTGGATGTCAGTAAAAAGGACATCCCTGAGGTGTACAGTGGAGAGTACTTACCTGTTTTATATAGTAAGGAGGACATCCCTGTGGTGGACATTGGTGAGGATGACCATGTGATGGAAAGTGGTAAGGATGCCCTTGTGGTGGACAGCAGGGAGGACCTCACTTTGGTGGACAGTAGGAAGAATGTCCCTGTGGTGGACAATGCAAAGTATGTCCCTGTGGTGCACAGTGGTGAGGTCATCCCTGTTGTGCAGAGGAGGATGTCCTTCTCATGCACAGTGGGGAGAACAACACTCTGGTGTACTGTGCGGTAGGACATCCCTGTGGTGGACAGTCGGAAGGACATCCGTGTGGTGGACTGTGGGGAAGATGTCTGTGTTTTGGACAGTGGGAAGGATGTCCCTTTGTTGGACAGTGGGAAGGATGTCCCTGTGGTGGAATGTTGGTAGGAACTCCTTGGGGTGGACAGTTGGGAGGATGTCTCTGTGGTGGGTAGTGGGTAGGACATTTCTGTTTTGGACAGTTGGATGGACATCCTTTTGGAGGGCAGTGGGAAGGATGTTCCTGTTGTGTACAGTGGAATTGATGTTTCTGTAGTGGACAGTTGGGAACATATTTGTGTGGTGGACAGTTAGGAAGACGTCCCTGTGGTAAACAGTGGGAAGGAATTTTTTTTGTGGACAGTGAAAGGATGTCCATTTGGTAGGCAATGGGAAGGATGTCCCTGTTGTAGACAGTGGGGAGGTTCTCCCTGTGGTGGACAGTAAGTAGGACGTCCCTGGGGTGGACTATGGGGAGGACATTTCTGTTTTGGACAACTGAGAGCACATTACTGTGGTAGACAGTGTAAAGGACGTCCCTGTGGTGGACACCAGGGAGGACCTCTCTCTGGTAGACAGTGATAAAGATGTCCCTGTGATAGAAAATGATGAGGATGTTTCTGTGGTGGACAGTGGAAAGGACGTCCCTGTTGTGGACAGTGTTGAGTATATCCCTGTCGTGGATATTGGGAAGGATGTCCCTGTGGTTAACAGTGGAAAGGATGTTTCTGTGGTGGACAGTGGAGAGGACCTCCTCATGGTGGAAAGTGGAAAGAACGTCACAGTGGTGGACAGTGGTGAGGATGTTTCTGTGGTGGTCAGTGGTGAGTAAGTTTCTCTGGTGCAAAGGAAAATGTCCTTTTGTTGGACATTGGAATGTACATCTCTGTGATGGACAGTAGAGAGAAACACACTGTGGTGGACTGTGGGAAGAATATTTATGTTGTGAACAGTGGGAAAGAAGTCCCTGTTGTGGATATTGGGAAGGACCTCCTTGTGGTGAACAGTGGAAATGATATCCCTCTGATGGACAGTGGGGAGGACATCCCTGTGGTGGACAGGGGGAAGAACATCCCTGTGTGGACAGTGAAGAGGACTTTTCTGTGTTGGGTATTTGGGATGACATCCCTGTGGTGAATAGTGAGAAAGATGTTTCTTTGGTGGAAAGTGGGAAGGACATCCCTGTTATGGTCTGAGGGGAGGATATCCCTGAGGTGGACAGATGGAAGGACTACCCTGTGGTGCACAGCAGGGAGGACCTTTCTGTTTTGAATTGTGTGAAGGATATCTCTGTTGTAGACAGTGTGGAGTATATCCCTGTCGTGGACAGTGGAAAGGACATTCCTGTGGTGGACAGTAGAGAGGACTTCCCAGTGATGGACAGTGAGAAGGAGGTCCCTGTGGTGGACATTGGAAAAGAACTTCTTGTGGTGGACAGTGGGAAAGATGTCCATGTGGTTGACTATGGGGAGGTCCACTCTGTAGTGAACATTGTAGAGGAAGTCCCTGTGGTTGACAGTGGAAAGGATGTCCCTGTGGTGCACAGTGGTTAGGATGTCCCTGTGGAGGACAGTGGGTAGAACGTCTTTGTGGTGGACAGTGGGAAGCACATCCCTGTTGTGTACAGTGGGGAGAATATTTCTGTTGTGGACAGTTGAAATGACGTCCCTGTGGTGGACAGTGGAGAATACCTGCCTGTTCTGGAGATGGGGAGGACCTCCCTGTGGTAGACAGTGGATAGGACATCCCTGTGTTGGACAGTGGGCAGTATGTTCCTGTGGTGGACACTGGGGAGGACGTCCCTGTGGTGGACTGTGGAAAGAACATCCCTTTTGTGAACAGTTGGGAGGACATCCCTCTGGTGGACAGTGGAAAGGACATCACTTTGATGGACAGTAGAGAGGACCTCCCTCTGGTGGACAGTGGGAAGTTGGTCCCTGTCTTGGACAGTGGGAAGGATATTTATGTAGTGGACTGTGGGAAGAACATCTCTGTTGTGGACATTGGGAAAGACCTCCTTGTGGTGAACAGTGGGAAGAATGTCCCTCTTGTGGACAGACGGGAGGACATCACTTAGGTGGACAGTGGGATTGACATCCCTGTGGTGGACAGTGTGAAGGACATCCCTGTTGTGGACAGTGGGTCAATGTCACTGGTTTGGAGTGTGGTAATGACATCCCTCTGCTGGACATTAGAGAGGACCTTTTAGTGGTGAACAGTGCGAAGAAGTTCCATGTGTTGGACATTGGGGAGGACATTTATTTTGTGGATTGTGGGAAGGATGTCCATGTTGTGGACATTGGGAAGGACCTCCGTGTGGTGAACAATACGAAGCATGTTCCTCTCATGGACAGTGGTGAAAAAAACTTCATGTGATGGACAGTGGGAAGGATGTCTCTGTGGTGGACAAAGAGAGGACATCATTTAGTAGACATTGGGAAGCACGTTCCAGTTGTGGACACCAGGGTGTTCCTTTCTGTGGTGGACAGTGGGAAGGACATGCCTGTTGTGGACAGTGCGGAGGATGTCCCTTTGGTTGACAGTAGAAAGGACATCCCTTTGGTGGACAGTAGAGAGGACTTCCCTGTGATGGACAGTGGGAAGGAGGTCCCTGTGGTGGACCATGGAAATGACATGCCTGTTGTGGATAGGGCGAAAGACATTCCTGTGGTAGACAGTGGAAGGGACATACCTGTGGTGGACAGTAGAGAGGACTTCCCTGTGGTGGACTGTGAGAGGGATGTTCCTGTAGTGGAGAGTGAAAAGGACATGCCTGTTCTGAACAGTGCAGAGTATATACCTGTGGTGAAAAGTGGGAAGGACATCCCTGTTATGGTCTGAGGGGAGGATATCACTGAGGTGGACAGAGGGAAGGACATCCCTGTGGGGGACAGCAGGGAGCACCTTTTGGTTTTGAATTGTAGGAAGGACATATCTTTTGTAGACAGTGGGGAGGATATCCCTGTGTTGGACAGTGGGGAGGATTTCACTGTGGTGGACAGTGGGGAGGATGTTACTATGGTGCACTGGAGAACATCCTTGTGGTGCATAGTCAGAAGGATGTCCATATGGTGGATAGTGCAGAGGACATCACTGTGGTGGACAGTGGTTATGACATCCCTGTTGTGCCCAGTGGGGAGGATGTCCCTGTTGTTTACAGTGGGAAGGACTTCACTGTTTTTGATAGTTTGGAGGACATCCATGTTGTGGACAGTTGGGAGGATGTTTCTGTGTAGGAGAGTTGAGAGGATTTAACTGTGGTGGACAGTGTGGATGACGGCCTTTTGGACAGTAAGTACAATACTCCTGTGGTGCACAAGAGAATGTCTCTTTGGTGTACAGTGAGAAAGATGTCCTTGTAGTGTGGAGTGCAGAAGACATCTCTGGGGTGTACAGTGGTAAGAACATCCCTGTTGAGCACAGGAAGATGTTCGTGTGGTGTACAGTGGGAAGGACATCCCTGTGGTGGACAGTGAAGAGGACTTCCCTGTGGAGGACCATTGCAATGACTTCCTTGTTGTCGACAGTGGGAAGGACATCACTTTGGGGAACAGTGGGGAGGACATCACTGTGGTGGACAGGCAGAAGAATGTCCATGTGGTGGACAGAGGGGAGGACCTCCCTGTGGTGGACAGTGGGTAGGATGTCCCTGTGGTTTACAGTGCGGAGGATATTTGTGTAGTGGACAGCGGTAAGGACTTCCCTGTAGTGCATATTGTTGAGGACAACCATGTTGTGGACAATAGTAAGGATGTCTTTGTAGTACACAGGAGGATGTCCCTGTGGTAGACAGTGGGAAGGACATCTCTTTGGTGGAATGTAGAAAGGACATCCCTGTGGTGGACAGTTGGGAGGACCTCCCTGTGGTGGTCATTGGGGAAGACATTTCTGTTGTGGACAGTGGGATGGACGTCTCTGTGGCGGAATGTGAGGAGGACATCCCTTTGGTGGACAGTTGGGAGGACATTTCTGTGGTGGAAAGTAGGAAGAATGTCCCTGTGTTGGACAGCAGGGAGGATATCTCTGTGGTCTACAGTGGGAAGGACATCTCTGTTGTGGACAGTGGAAAAAACATTCCTGTGGTGCACAGTTGGGAGGATGTCCCTTTTGTGCATAGGACGATGTCCCTGTGGTGCAAAGTGAGGAGGATGTTTCTTTGGTGGATAGTGGGAAAGACGTCCATGTGGTGGACTGTGTGGCAGTCCAGTCTGTAGTGAACATTGGGGAGGATGTCCCTGTGGTGGACAGTGGAAAGGATGTCCTGTGGTGCACATTGGTCAGGATGTCCCTGTTCTGCACAGGAGGATGTCCTTGTGGTGAACAGTGGGAAGAACATCACTGCTCTGGACATTGGTGAAGATGACCCTGTGGTGGACAGTTTTATGGATGTCCTTGTGCTACACCGGAGGACATCCCTGAGGTGGACAGTGGTGAGGAACTCTCTCTGATTGACAATGAGAGGAAATCCCTGTGGTGGACAGTTGGGTGGACCTCCCTGTGTTGGACAGTGTGTAGAACCTCCCTGTAGTGGACAGTGGGAGGACATCCCTGTGCTAAACTGTGGGAATAATGTCCTTTTTGTGGATAGTGGAAAGATGTACATGTTGTGTTCAAGGGGAGTACATCCCTATGGTGGAAATGGAGACGACCTCACTGTGGTGGACATGGGTAGGATGTCTCTGTGATGGACAGTGGGGAGGATATACCTGTTTAAAGTGGGGAGGACAAGCTTTTGGTGGACAGTGGGGAGGACATCTCTGTGGTGGACAGTAGGAAGAATGTCCCTGTGGTGGACAAGGGAAAGGACCTCTCTGTGATGTACAATGGGAAGGACGTCCTTCTGGTGGACAGTGGAGAGGATGTGCCTGTAGTGGACAGTAGAAAGGATGTTCTATGGTGGATAGTGGGAAGACTGTCCCTGTGGTGGAGAGCAGGAGGACCTCTCTGTGATAGACAGTGGGAATGACATTCCTGTTGTGGACAGTAAAAGGATGTCCCTTTTGTGTACATTGGAGAAGATGTCCCTCTGGTGAACTGTGGGAAGGACATCCCTGTGGTGGACAGTGGTGAGGACGACCCTGTGGAATACAGTGGTAAGGATGCCCCTGTGTTGGACAGCAGGGAGGACCTCACTATGGTGGACAGGGGGAATGATATCCTTGTGGTGCAAAATGGTGAGGACATCCCTGTTGTGCACAGGAGGATGTCCTTGTGGTGGACAATGGGGAGGACCCCACTCTGGTGGGCTGTGGGGAAGGACATCCCTGTGGTGGAGAGTGGGAAGGACATCCATGTGGTGGACAGTGGTGAAGATGTCTGTGTTGTGGACAGTGGGAAAGATGTCCCTTTGGTGGACTGTTGGGGGCTGACTTTTAGCAGAAAGTGGCTATCAGCTTTGCAGCCATCTTGAGCCATACACCCTGACATGAGACTTGGATTACAATAGCCTACAACAGCTGAGCACACTCTGATAATCTTGGTTTAGCTACCTTGGGCGTGTGAGATTAAAGGTGTGTGAGATTAAAGGTGTGAAACTTAAGTGTGTGACTTAAGAGTGACCTAGAGATCAGATTTAGAGACAAGACCTAAGGGCATGATTAAAGGTGTGACCAAAAGATATGGCTTAGAAGTGAGACATAAAAGGCAGAGGCAGATGACAGAGAATTAGACATTAGGGAGACACTGCAGAGAAACACAGAGAAGCAGGCACTTGGGAGAGAACTTGGAAGAAGTAACTTGGAACTTGGAGGCACTAGGAACTAGGAACTAGGAACTTAAGACTTGGGACTTAGACCAGGAAGAGAGACTGAAGAATAAACAGGATTGAATCATACTCTGTCTGGTCTTCATTCTTCGAGTCCTCACTCTCTCTCTTGCTGAACCCTGACCCGCAGACTGGAGCGGCAGCTTGGACCGAGATACAGTGGCCACCAAACGTGGGGCAGCCCGGGCCTCAACATTTTGCTCAGGCCGCGACATTTTTTGGCACCCGAACGTGGGACTAGTGTGGTTCCCAACATTTTTTGGCTGCCCAAAGTGGGCCAGCGTAGGCCCCAACATTTTATGGTGCCCAACGTGGGGCTAGTGCAGTCCTCAACAGTGGACAGTGGGAAGGACGTCCCTGTGGTGGACTGTGGGGGAGGAACTCCTTGGGGTGGAATGTTTGGAGGATGTCACTGTGGTGGATAGTGTGTAGGACCTTTCTGTTGTGGACAGTGATATTGCCGTCCTTGTGGAGTACAGTGGGGAGTACATCCCTGTTGTGTACAGTGGGATGGATGTTTCTGTAGTGTACAGTTGGGAACATATTTGGGTGGTGAATAGTTAGAAAGATGTCTGTGTGGTAAACTGTAGGAAGGAAGTCTGTTTTGTGGACACCGAAAGTATATCTATGTGGTGGACAATGGGAAGGACGTCCCTGTTGTAGACAGATGGTAGGTTCTCCCTCTGGTGGACAGTAAGTAGGATGTCCCTGTGGTGGACAGTGGTAAAGATGTCCCTGTGATAAACAGTGATGAGGATGTTTCTGTGGTGAACAGTGGAAAGGACGTCCCTGTTTTAGACAGTGGTGAGGACCTCCCTGTCAAGGATATTGGGAAGGACGTCCCTGTGGTTAATTGTGGAAAGGATATTTCTGTGGTGGACAGTGGAGAAGACCTCCTCATGGTGGAAGGTGGAAAAGACGTCACAGTGGTGGACAGTGGTGGGGACGTTTCTCTGGTGCAAAGGAAAACGTCCCTTTGTTGGACAGTGGAAAGTACATCTCTGTGGTTGACAATAAGAGAAACACACTGTTGTGGAAAGTGTGAAGAACATTTATGTTGTGGACAGTGGGAAGGAAGTCCCTGTTCTTGATATTGGGAAGGACTTCATTGTGGTGAACAGTGGGAATGATATCCCTCTGATGGACAGTGGGGAGGACATCCCTGTGGTGGACAGGGGAAAGGACATCCCTGTGGTGGAAGTAAAGAGAATTTTCTGTGTTGGACATTTGGGATGACATCCCTGTGGTGAATAGTGGGAAAGATGTTTCTTTGGTGGATAGTGGGGAGGATATCCCTGTTGTGCAAAGGAAAATGTCCCTGTTGTGCAAAGTGAATAGGATGTCCCAGTGGTGAACAGTGAAAAGGATGTCACTGTGGTGGACAGTGGTGAGGATATCCCTGTTGTGCACAGGAAAATGTCCCTCTTGTGCAAAGTGGGTAGGATATCCCAGTGGTGGGCAGTGAAAAGGATGCCACTGTGATCGACAATTTGGAGGATGTCCCTGTGGTGGACAGTGGAAAGGATGTCCGTTTGGTGGACAACAGGGAAGTCTTCTTTATGGTGGACTGTATAAAACACGTCCTTGTTGTGGTCAGTGAGGAGGATGTCCCAGTGATGGACAGTGGGGAGGATGTCTCTGTGGTGGATAGTTGAAAGATGTACCTTTGGTGGACAGTGGGAAGGACGTCCCTTTGCAGGACAGTTCAAAGAACGTCCCTATTGTAGACAGTGTGTAAGATGTACCTGTGGAGGGCAGTGTGTAGACAGTCTTTGTGGTGAACTGTGAAAAGGATGTCCTGTGGTGGACAGTGGGGTGGACATTTCTGTGGTAAACAGTGGTCAGAATGTTTCAGTGGTGCACAGGAGAACGTCTCTTTGGTGGTCCGTTGGAAGGATGTCCCTGTTGTGGAGAGTGCAGAGGACATTTCTGGGATGGACAGTGGTGAGGACATCCCTGTTGTGCACTGGAATATGTCCCTGTGGTGCACAGTAGGAAGGATGTCCCTGTCTTGAATAGTGGGAAAGAACACCCCAGTGGTGGACATTGATGAGTACAACCCTGTGGTGGAGAGTGGAGAAACATCGCTGTGTTTGACAGTGGGGTTTACGTCTCTGTTGTAGAGAGGGAAGGATGACACTGTGATGGACAATTTGGATGATGTCCCTGTGGTGGACAGTGGGAAGGATGTCCCCTTGATGGACAGTGGGAAGGACATCCCTGTGGTAGACAGTGGTGAGGATGTCCATGTGATGGACAGTAGGAAGGATGTTCTGTGATGAACAGTTGGAAGAATATCCCTGTGGTGGACAATGCAAATTATGACCCTGTGGTGCACAGTGGTGAGGACATCCCTGTTGTGCACAGGAGGATGACCTTGTGGTATACAGTGTGGAGGACCACACTCTGATAGACTGTGGGGTAGGATGTCCCTTTGGTGGACAGTGGGAAGGACTTCCTTTGGTGGACAACAAAGGACTATTCTATGGTGGACTGTATGAAGGACGTCCTTGTAGTGGTCAGTGGGGAGTATGTTTCTATGGTGGACATTGGGAAGAAAATTTATGTGGTGGACAGTTGAAATGACATCCCTGTGGTGGACAGTTGAGAGGAACTACCTGTGATGGAGATTTGGGAGGAACTACCTGTGGTAGACAGTGGGTAGGACATCACTGTGGTGGACAACAGGGAGGACTTCTCTATGGTGGACTGTATGAAAGGCATCCTTGTGGTGGTCAGTGGGGAGGATGTCCCTGTGGTGGACAGTGGGGAGAATGTCTCTGTGGTGGACAGTTGAAAGATGTACCTTTGGTGGACAGTGGGAAGAACGTCACTTTGTTGGAAAGTGGGAAGAATATCACTGTGGTAGACAGTGGGTAGGATGTCCTTGTGGAGGTCATTGGATAGAACGTCTCTGTTGAGGACAGTGGGAAGGACATCACTCTTGTCAACAGTGGGGAGAATATTTCTGTGGTGGACAGTTGAAATGACCTCCCTGTGGCGGACAGTGTATAGGACCTACCTGTGGTGGAGATTGGGGAGGACTTTGGTGTAGTAGTATGTGGGTAGGACATCCTGTGGTGGAAGTGGAAAGAAAATTCCTGTTGTGGACAGTGGGGAGGATGTCCCTGTGGTGGACAGTGGAAAGGAGGTCCCTGTGGTGGACAGTGGAAAGGACATTTGTGGACTGTGGGAAGAACATCTCTGTGGTGGAAATTGTGAAAGACCTCCTTGTGGTGAACTGTGGGAAGAATGTCTGTCTTGTGGACAGAGGGGAGAATGTCACTTAGGTGGACAGTGGGAAGGACATCACTGTGGTGGACAGTGAAGAGGACTTCCCTGTAGTGGACCATTGAAATGAAGTCCTTGTGGACGACAGTGGGAAGGACATCCCTTTGGAGGACAGTGGGGAGGACATCACTGTGGTTAACAGGCAGAAGGATGTCTCTGTGGTGGACAGAGGGGAGGATGTCCCTGTTGTTTACAGTGGGAAGGACTTCACTCTGTTTGATAGTTGGGAGGACATCCCTGTTGTGGACAGTTGGGAGGATGTCACTGTGGTGGAGAGTTGAGAGGATTTCACTGTGGAGGACAGTGGATGATGGCCTTGTGGACAGTAAGGACAATGCTCCTGTGGTGCACAAGAAAATGTCTCTTTAGTGGACAGTGAGAAGGATGTCCTTGTAGAGGGGAGTGCAGAAGACATCTCTGGGGTTGACACTGGTAAGAATATCCCTGTTGTGTACAGGAGGATATCCCTGTAGTGTACAATGGGGAGGACATCACTATGGTGGGCAGGCAGAATGATGTCCCTGTGGTGGACAGAGGGGAGTACCTCCCTGTGATGGACAGTGCGTAGGATGTCCCTGTGGTTTACAGGGCGGAGGATATTCATGTGGTGGACAGCGGTAAGGACTTCACTGTAGTGCATATTATTGAGAACAACCATGTTGTGAACAGTGGTAAGGATATCCTTGTAGTACACAGGAGGATGTCCCTGTGGTGGACAGTGGAAAGGACATCTATTTCGTGGACCGTGGAAAGGACTTCCCTGTGGTGGACATTTGGGAGGACCTCCCTGTGGTGGATATTGGGGAGGACATTTTTGTTGTGGACAGTGGGATGGACGTCTCTGTGGCGGTATGTGGGGAGGACATCCCTTTGGTAGACAGTGGGGAGGACGTTTCTGTGGTGGAACATGGGAAGAATGTCCCTGTGGTGGACAGCAGGGAGGACATCTCTGTGGTCTACAGTGGGAAGGACATCTCTGTGGTGGACAGTGGAAAGAATATTCCTGTGGTGCACAGTTGTGAGGACGTCCCTTTTGTGCATAGGAGGATGTCCCTGTGGTGCAAAGTGCTTAGGATGATTCTTTGGTGGACAGTGGGAAAGACATCCATGTGGTGGACTGTGTGGAGGTCAACTATGCTGTGAACATTGGGGAGAATGTCCCTGTGGTGGATAGTGGAAAGGATGTCCCTGTGGTGCACATTGGTCAGGATGTCCCTCTTGAGCACAGGAGGATGTTCCTGTGGTGACCTGTGGGAAGGACGTCACTGTGTTGGACATTCGTGAAGATGACCCTGTGTTGGACAGTTTTGTGGATGTCCTTGTGGTACAGAGGAGGACATCCCTGTAGTCGAAACTGGGGAGTACCTCTCTCTGATGGACAGTGGGGAGGAAATCCCTGTGGTGGACAGTTGGGTGGACGTCCCTGTGGTGAAAATTATGTAGAACATCTCTGTAGAGTACCGTAGGGAGGACATCCCTGTTCTAAACTGTGGGAATAAAGTCCTTTTGTGGACAGTGGAAGGACGTCCATGTTGTGGACAAGCGGTGTATGCCCCAATGGTGGACAGTGGGGAGGACCTCTCTGTGGTGGACATAAGTAGGATGTCCCTGTGGTGGACAGTGGGGAGGACATCCCTGTTTGGTAAGTGGGGAGGCTATCCTTGTGGTGAACAGTGGGAATGATATCCCTCTGATGGACAGTGGGGAGGACATCCCTGTGGTGGACAGGGGGAAGGACATCCCTGTGGTGGAAGGGAAGAGGATTTTCTGTGTTGGACGTTTGGGATGACATCCCTGTGGTGAATAGTGGGAAAGATGTTTCTTTGGTGGATAGTGGGGAGGATGTCCCAGTTGTGGAGAGTGCAGAGGACATCTCTGGGGTTGAGAGTGTTGCTGACATCCCTGGTGCACAGAAGTGAGTATATCCCTGTTGTGCAAAGGAAAATGTCCCTGTTGTGCAAAGTGGTTAGATTGTCCCAGTGGTGAACAGTGAAAAGGAAGTCACTGTGGTGAACAATTTGGTGGATGTCCCTGTTGTGGACAGTGGGAAGGACATCCCTGTGTTGGACAGTGAAGTGGACTTCTCTGTGGTGGACCATTGAAATGGTGTTTTTGTGGTTGACAGTGGGAAGGATGTCCCTTCGGAGAACAGTGGGAGGACATCACTGTGGTGGACATGCAGAAGTATGTCCATGTGGTGGATAGATGGGAGGACCTCCCTGTGGTGGACAGTGGGTAGGATGTCCCTGTGGTTTACAGTGCAGAGGATATTTGGGTGGTGGACTGTGGTGAGGACTTCCCTGTAGTGCATATTGTTGACAGTGGTAAGGATGTCCTTGTAGTACACAGGAGGATATCCCTGTGGTGGACAATGAGAAGGACGTCCCTGTTGTAGACAGTGGGGAGGTTCTCCCTGTGTTGGACAGTAAGTAGGACATCCCTGTGGTGGACAGTGGGAAGGACATTTCTGTTTTGGACAACTGAGAGGACGTTACTGTGGTGGACAGTGTGAAGGACGTCTTTCTAGTGGACAGAAGGGAGGACCTCTCTGTGGTGGACAGTGGTCAAGATGTCCCTGTGATAGACAGTGATGAGGATGTTTCTGTGGTGGACTGTGGAAAGGACGTCACTGTTGTGGACTGTGGGGAGGACCTCCCTGTTGTGGATATTGGGAATGATGTCCCTGTGGTAAACAGTGGAAAGGATGTTTCTGTGGTGGACAGTGGAGAGGAGTTCCTCATGGTGGAATATGGAAAGGACATCACAGTGGTGGACAGTGGTGAGGACGTTTGGTGGTGGACAGTGGTGAGGAAGTTTCTCTGGTGCAAAGGAAAATGTCCCTTTGGTGGACAGTGGAAAGTACATCTCTGTGGACGACAGTAGAGAGAAACACACTGTGGTGGACAGTGGGAAGAACATTTATGTTTTAGACAGTGGGAAGGAAGTCCCTGTTGTCGATATTGAGAAGGACCTCCTTATGGAGAACAGTAGGAAAGATATCCCTCTGGTGGGAAATGGGGAGGACATCCCTGTGGTGGACAGTGAAGAGGACTTTTCTGTGTTTGAAATTTGGGATGACATCCCAGTGGTGAATAGTGGGAAAGATGTTTCTTTGGTAGATAGTGGGGAGGATGTCCCTGTCGTGGAGTGTGCAGAGGAAATCTCTGGGGTGGACATTGTTGCTGACATCCCTGGTGTGCAAAGGACGATGTCCCTGTGGTGCACAGTGGTTAGGATATCTCTGTTGTTCACAGGAAAATGTTCGTGTTGTGCAAAGTGTGTAGGATGTCACAGTGGTGAACAGTTAAATGGATGTCACTCTGGTGGACAATTTGGAGGCTGTCCCTGTGTTGGACAGTGGGAAGGACATCCCTTTGGTGGACAACAGGGAGGACTTCTCTATGGTGGACTGTATGAAGGACGTCCTTGTGGTGGTCAGTGGAGAGGACCTCCCTGTGCTGGACAGTGGGGAGGAAATTTCTGTGGTGGACAGTTGAAATGACATTCCTGTAGTGGACAATGTAGAGGATCTACCTGTGGTGGAGATTAGGGAGGACCTCCCTGTGGTAGACAATGGGGAGTACATCCCTGTCGTGGACAGTGGGTAGTACTTTCCTGTGGTGAACCCTGGGGAGGACGTCCCTGTGGTGGACAGTGGAAAGGACATCACTTTGATGGACAGTAAAGAGGACCTTCCTGTGGTGGACAGTGGGAAGGAGGTCTCTGAGGTGGACAGTGGGAAGGAAATTAATGTTGTGGATTGTGGCAAGAACATCTCTGTTGTGCACATTGGGAAAGTCCTCTTTGTGGTGAACTGTGGGAAGAATGTCCTTCTTGTGAACAGAGGGGAGGACGTCACTTATGTAGACAGTGGGAAGGATATACCTGTGGTGGAAAGTGGGGAGGACCGTTCTGTGGTGGACTGTAGGAAGGACATCCCTGTTTTGGATTGTGGGAAGGACGTCCATGTTGTGGACATTGGGAAGGACCTCCGTGTGGTGGACAGTAGGAAGCATGTCCCTCTCATGGACAGTGGGGAGAAACACCATGTTTTGGACAGTGGGAAAGACGTCTCTGTAGTGGACATAGGAGAGGACATCATTTAGTGGACGTTGCGAAGTACGTTCCTATTGTGGACAGCAGGTTGTACCAATCTGTGGTGGACAGTGAGAAGGACATGCCTGTTGTGAACAGTGTTGAGGATGTCCTTTTGGTGGACAGTGGAAAGGACATCCCTATGGTGGACAGTAGTTAGAACTTCCCTGTGGTGGACAGTGGGAATCAGGGCTCGTTGGTGCACGATGGAAAGAACATGCCTGTTGTGGACAGTGCGGAGGACATCCCTGTTCTGGACAGTGGAAAGACATACCTGTGGTGGCCAGTAGAGAGAACTTCCCTGTGGTGGATAGTGAGAAGGAGGTCCCTGTGGTGGACATTGGAAGGACATATATGTTGTAGACTGTGGGAAGGACGTCCCTGTTCTGGACATTGGGAAAGAGCTCCTTGTGGTGAACAGTAGGAAGGATGTCCCTCTGGTGGACATTGATGAGGAAATCCCTGTGCTGGACATTGCGAAGAATGTTCCTGTAGTGGAGAAAGAAGAGGCCGTCACTTAGGTGGACAGTGGTAAGGACATCCCTCTGGTGGATAGTAGAGAGGACCTCTCTGTGGTGAACAGTGGGAAGAAGGTCCCTGTGGTAGAGAGTGGGAAGGACATTTATGTTGTGGATTGTGGGAAAGACGTACATGTCGTGGACATTGGGAAGGACCTCCGTGTGTTCTACAGTGGCAAACATGTCCCTCTCATGAACAGTGGGGAGGACCACCATGTGATGGGCAGTGGGAAGGACGTCCCTGTGGTGGATAGAGGAAAGGACATCATTGAGGTGGATATTAGGAAGTACACTCCTGTTGTGGACAGCAGGGTGTACCTTTCTGTGGTGGACAGTGAGAAGGACATGCCTGTTGTGGACAGTGTGGTGGACATCCCTGTTGTGGACAGTGGAAAGGACATCCCTGTGGTTGACAGTAGAGAGGACTTCCCTGTGGTGTACAGTGGGAAAGAGTTCCCTGCGGTGGAGAGTGAAAAGGACCATGTGTTGGACAGTGGGGAGGACATTTATGTGGTTGATTGTGGGAGGGACGTCTATGTTGTTGACATTGGGAAGGACCTCCATGTGGTGGACAGTGGGAAGGATGTCTCTCTGGTGGACATAGGAGAGGACATCATTTAGTGGACATTGGGATGTACATTCCTGTTGTGGACAGTAGGGTGTACCTTTCTGTGATGGACAGTGGGAAGGACATGCCTGTTGTGGACAGTGTGGAGGATGTCCCTTTGGTGGACAGTGGAAAAGATATCCCTGTGGTGAACTGTGAGAAGGAGGTCCCTGTGGTGGACATTGGAAGGACATATATATTGTGGACTACGGGAAGGACATCACTGTTGTGGATATTCGGATAGAACTCCTTGTGGTGAACAGTGGGAAAAAATGTCCCTGTGGTCGAAAGCGGGAAGGTCATCAATTAGGTGGACAGTGGTAAGGACAACACTGTGTTGGATAGTAGAGAGGACCTCTCTGTGGTGAACTGTGGGAAGAAGGTCCCTGTGGTGGACAGTGTGAAGGACATTTATGTTGTGGATTGTGGGAAGGACGTACATGTTGTGGACATTGGGAAGTACCTCCGTGTGTTCTACAGTGGCAGTATGTCCCTCTGGTAGACAGTGGGGAGCACCACCATGTGGTGGACAGTGGGAAGGACGTCGCTGTGGTGGAACCTGGAAAGGACATCCCTGTGGTGGACAGCAGGGAAGACTTTTCTGTTTTGAATTTTGGGAAGGACCTCCCTGTTGAAGACAGAAGGAAGGACATCTTTGAGGTGGACATTAGGAAGAACGTTCCTGTTGTGGACAGCAGGGTGTACATTTCTGTGGTAGACAGTGAGATGGACATGCCTGTTGTGGACAGTGCAGTGGACATCCCTGTGGTGGAACCTGGAAAGGACATCCCCGTGGTGGACAGTAGAGAGGACTTCCATGTGTGGACAGTGGGATGGAGGTCACTGTGGTGGAGAGTGAAAAGGACATGCCTGATGTGGACAGTGTGAAGGACATTCCTGTTGTGCACAGGAGGATGTCCCTGTGATGCACAGTGGGGAGGATGTCACTTTGGTTTACAGTGGGAAGGAATTCACTGTGTTTGATAGTTGGGAGGACATCCATGTTGTGGACAGTTGGGAGGATGTCCATGTGTTGGAGAGTTGAAAGGATTTCACTGTGGTGGAGAGTGTGGAAGAAGGCATTGTGGATAGTAAGGACAATGCTCCTGTGGTGCACAAGAGAATGTATTTTTAATGGACAGTGAGACGGATAACTTTGTAGTGGGGAGTGCAGAAGACATCTCTGGGGTGGACAGTGGTAAGAACATCCCTGTTGTTCACAGGAGGATGTCGCTGTGTTGTACAGTGGGAAGGACATCCCTGTGTTGGACCGTGAAGAGGACTTCCCTGTGGTGGACCGTTGAAATGACATCCTTGTGGTCGACAGTGGGAAGGAGGTCCCTTTGCAGGACAGTGGGGAGGACATCACTGTGGTGGAAAGGCAGAAGGATGTCCCAGTTTTAGACAGAGGAAAGAACCTCCCTGTGGTGGACAGTGGTTATGATGTCCCTGAGGTTCACATTGCGGAGGATATACGTGTGGTGGATGATAGTGAGGACTTCTCTGTAGTGCATATTGTTGAGGACAACCATTTTGTTGACAGTGGTAAGGATGTCCTTGTAGTACCCAGGAGGATGTCCCTGTGGTGAACAGTGGGAAGGCCATCTGTTTGGTGGACCGTGGAATGGACATCACTGTGATGGACAGTGGGGAGGACATTTATGTTGTGGACATTGGGATGGACGTCTCTGTGGCAGAATTTGGGGAGGACATCCCTTTGGTGGACAGTAAGGAGGACATTTCTGTGGTGGAAAGTGGGAAGAATGTCCCTGTGGTGGACAGCCGGGATGACATCTCTGTGGTCTATAGTGGGAAGGACATCTCTGTTGTGGAAAGTTTAAAGAATATTCCTGTGGTGCACAGTTGTGAGACGTCCCTGTTGTGCATAGGAGGATGTCCCTGTGGTACAAAGTGAGGAGGATGTTTCTTTGGTGGACAGTGGGAAAGACGTCCATGTGGTGGACTCTGGGGAGGTCCACTCTGTAGTGAACTTTGGGGAGAATGTCCCTGTTGTGGACAGTGGAAAGGATGTGTCTGTGGTGCACATTGTTCAGGATTTACCTTTTGTGCACAGGAGGATGTCCTTGTGGTGGACAGTGGGAAGGAGATCACTGTGCTAAACATTGGTGAAGATGACCCTGTGGTGGACAGTTATATGGATGTCCTTGAGGTACACAGGAGGACATCCCTGTGGTAGACAGTGGAGAGGAAATGTCTCTGATGGACAGTAGGGAGGGAATCCCTGAGGTGGACAGTTGGGTGGACCTCCCTGTGGTGGACAGTGTGTAGAATGTCCCTGTAGTGGAAAATGGGGAGGACATCCCTGTGCTAAACTGTGGGAATAATATCCTTTTTGTGGACAGTGGAAGGATGTCCATGTTGCGTACAAGGGGAGTATGTCCCTATGGTGGATAGTGGGGAGGATCTCCCTGTGGTGGACATGGGTAGGATGTCCCTCTGGTGGACAGTGGAGAGGATTTACCTGAGGTGGAGAGTGGAAAGGATGTTCTATGTTGAACAGTGGGAAGACTGTCCCTGTGGTGGAGAGCAGGGAGGACCTCTCTGTGGTAAACATTGGGAAGGACATCCCTGTTGTTGACAGTAAAATTATGTCCCTTTTGTACACATTGGGGATGATATCCCTCTGGTGAAGAGTGGGAAGGACATCCCTGTGGTGAACAGTTGTGAGGATGAACCTGTGGTGGACAGTTGTAAGGATGCACCTGTGGTGGACAGCAGGGAGGACCTCACTTTGGTGGACAGTGGGAATGACGTCCCTGTGGTGGACAATGCAAAGTATGTCCCTGTGGTGCACACTGGTGAGAACATCCGTCTTGTGCACAGGAGAATGTCCTTGTGGTGGACAGTAGGGAGGACCACACTCTGGTTGACTGTGGGGTAAGACGTCCCTGTGGTTGACAGTCGAATGGAAGTCCATGTGGTGGACAGTGGGGAAGATGTCAGTGTTGTGGACAGTGCAAAAAATGTCCCTTTGGTGGACAGTGAGAAGGACGTCCCTGTGGTGGACTGTGGGGAAGGAACTCCTTGGGGACGATAGTTGAAAGGATGTCCCTGTGGTGGACAGTGGGTAATACCTTTCTGTTGTGGACAGTGGGATGGACGTCCTCGTGGAGGGCAGTGGAGAGTACATTCCTGTTGTGTACAGTGGGATGGATGTTTCTGTAGTGGACAATTGGGAACATATTTGTGTGGTGGACAGTTAGAAAGACGTCCCTGTGGCAAACAGTGGGAGGGAAGTCCTTTTTGTGGACAGTGAAAGGATGTCCCTGTGGTGGACAATGGGTAGTACATCCCTGTTGTAGACAGTGGGGAGAACATCCCTGTGGTGGACAGTAGGGAGGATTTCACTGTGGTGGACTGTGGGGCGGATGTTACTGTGGTGAACTGGAGAATGTCCTTGTGGTGCATAGTCAGAAGGATGTCCATATGGTGGAGAGTGCTGAGCACATCTCTGTGGTGGACCATGGTTAGGACATCCCTTTGGTGCCCGGAGGGGAGGATGTCTCTGTTGTTTACATTGGGAAGGACTTCACTGTGTTTGATAGTTGGGAGGACATCCCTGTTGTGGACAGTTGGCAGGATGTCACTGTGGTGGAGAATTGAGAGGATTTCACTGTAGTGGACAGTGGAGAGGACGTTTCAGTGGTGGACAGTGGGATGTACATGTTTGTGGTGGACACTGCAGTTGACGTCAATGTAGTGAACAGTTGAAAGGACATCCCTGTGGTGGACAGTAGAGAGAACTTCCCTGTGGTAGACCATGGGAAGGAGGTCCCTGTGGTGGACATTGGAAGGACATATAAGTTTTAAACTGTGGGAATGTCATCCCTGTAGTGGACATTGTGAAAGTCCTCCTTTTGGTGAACAGTGGAAAGGATGTCCATCTGGTGGACATTGGGGAGGAAATCCCTGTGGTGGACAGTGGGATGGACATCCTTGTAGAGGACAGTGGGGAGTAAGTCCCTGTTGTGTACAGTGGGATGGATGTTTCTGTAGTGTACACTTGGGAACATATTTGTATGGTGGACATTTAGGAAGACATACCTGTGGTAAACAGCGGGAAGGAAGTCCTTTTTGTGGACAGAGAAAGGATGTCCATGTGGTGGACAATGGGAAGGACATCCCTGTTGTAGACAGTGGGGAGCATCTCCGTGTGGTGGACAGTAAGTAGGACATCTCTGTGGTGGACAGTGGGGAGGACATTTATGTTTTGGACAACTGAGAAGACGTTACTGTGGTGGACAGTTTGAAGGACGTCACTGTGGTAGACAGCAGGGAGGACCTCCCTCTGGTGGACAGTGGTAAAGATGTCACTGTGATAGACAGTGATGAGGATGTTTCTGTGGTAGAAAGTGGAAAGGACGTCCCTGTTGTGGACAGTGGTGAGGACCTACCTGTCGTGGATATTGGGAAGGACGCCCCAGTGGTGAACAGTGGAAAGGATGTTCCTGTGGTGAACAGTGGAGAGGACCTCCTCATGGTGGAAAGTGGAAAGGACGGCACAGTAGTGAACAGTGGTGAGGACGTTTCTGTGGTGGACAGTGGTGAGGAAGTATTTCTGGTGCAAAGGAAAATGTCCCTTTGGTAGACAGTGGAAAGTACATCTCTGTGGTGGAGAGTAGAGAGAAACACACTGAGATGAACTGTTGGAAGAACATTTATGTTGTGGACAGTGGGAAGGAAGTCCCTGTTTTCGATATTGGGAAGGACCTCCTTGTGGTGAACAGTGAGAAGTATATCCCTCTGGTGGACAGGGGGAAGGACATCCCTGTGGTGGACAGTGAAGAGGACTTTTCTGGGTTGGACATTTGGGATGACATCCCTGTGGTGAATAGTGTGAAAGACGTTTCTTTGGTGGATAGTGGGGAGGATGTCCCTGTTGTGGAGAGTGCAGAGGACATCTCTGGTGTGGAGTGTGTTGGTGACATCCCTGGTGTGCAAAGGAGGATGTCCCTGTGGTGCACAGTGGTGAGGATATCCCTTTTGTGCACATGAAAATGTCACTGTTGTGCAAAATAAGTAGGATTTCCCAGTGGTGAACAGTGAAAAGGATGTCACTATGGTGGACAATTTGGAGAATGTCACTGTGGTGGACAGATGGAAGGACGTCCCTTTGGTGGACAAAAAGAAGGACTTCTCTATGATGGACTGTATGAAGGATGTCCTTGTTGTCATCAGTGGAAAGGATGTCCCTGTGGTGGACAGTGGGGAGGAAATTTCTGTGGTGGACAGTTGAAATGATGTCCCAGTGGTGGACAGTGGAGAGGACCTACCTGTGGTGGGGATTGGGGAGGATCTCCCTGTGGTAGACAGTGGGTAGGACATCCCTGTGGTGGACAGTGTGTAGGACGTCCTTGTGGTGGACAGTGGAAAAGAAATCACTTTAATGGACAGTAGAGATGACTTCCCTGTGGTGGACAGTGGCAAGGAGGTGGCTGTGGTGGAGAGTGGGAAGGACATTTATGTTGCGGACTGTGGGAAGAACATCTCTGTTGTGGACATTGGGAAAGACCTCCTTGTGGTGAACTTTGTGAAGAATGTCCCTCTTGTGGAAAGAGGGAAGGATGTCACTTAGATGGAGAGTGGGAAGGACATCCCTGTCATGGACAGTGGGGAGGAACTCTCTGTGGTGGACAGTGTGAAGGACATCACTGTTGTGGACACTGGGGAAGATTTCACTGTTTTGGGAAGGACCATCGTGTGGTGGACAGAGGCAAGCATGTCCCTCTGGTGGACAGTGGGGAGGACCACCATGATGTGGACAGTGGGAAGGATGTCCCTGTGGTAGAAAGAGGAAAGGACATCCTTGAGGTGGATATTAGGTAGTACGTTCCTGTTGTGGACAGCAGGGTGTAACTTTCTGTGGTTGACAGTGGGAAGGACATGCCTGATCTGTACAGTGCTGTGGACATCTTTGTGGTGGACAGTGGAAAGGACATCACTGTGGTGGACAGTAGAGAGGACTTCCCTGTGGCAGACAGTGGGAAGGAGGTCCCTGTGATTGACAGCAGGGAGGACTTCACTTTGGTGGACAGTGGGAATGATGTCCCTGTGGTGGACAATGCAAAGTGTGTCCCTTTGGTACACTGTGGTGAGGACATTCCTATTGTGCACAGGATGATATCATTGTGGTGGACAGTGGGGAGGACCACACTCTGGTGGACTGTGGAGTAGGACATCCTGTGGTGGACAGTGGGAAGGACGTCCATGTGGTGGACCGTGGAGAAGATGTCTGAGTTGTGGACAGTGGGAAGGATGTCCCTTTGTTGGACAGTTGGAAGGACGTCCCTGTGGTGGACTGTGGGGGAGGAACATCTTGGGGTGGACAATTGGAAGGATGTCCCTGTCATGTACAGTAGGTAGGACCTTTCTGTTGTGGACAGTGGGATGGATATCCTTGTCAAGGACAGTAGGGACTATGTCCCTGTTGTGTACAGTGTGATGGATGTTTCTGTAGTGGACAGTTGGGAACATATTTGTGTGGTGGACAGTTAGGAAGACATTCATGTGGTAAACAGTAGAAAGGAAGTCCTTTTTGAAGACAGGAAAAGGATGTCCCTGTTGTGGACAATGGGAAGGACTTCACTGTTGTAGACAGTTGTGAGGTTCTCCCTGTGGTAGACAGTAAGTAGGACTTCCCTATATTCGAGAATGGGGAGGACATTTCTGTTTTGGACAACTGAAAGGACATTACTGTGGTGGACAGTGTGAAGGACGTCACTGTGGTGCACTGCAGGGAGGATCTCTCTGTGGTGGAATGTGGTAAAGATGTCCCTTTGATAGACAGTTATGAGGATGTTTCTGTGGTGGACAGTGTAAAAGATGTCACTGTTGTGTACAGTGGTGAGGACCTCCCTGTCATGAATATTGGGAAGGACATCCATGTGGTGAACAATGGAAAGGATGTTTCTGTGGTGGACAGTAGAGAGGACCTCCTCATGGTAGCAAGTGGAAAGGACGGCATAGTAGTAGACAGTGGTGAGGACATTTGTGGTGGACAGTGGTGAGGAAGTTTCTCTGGTGCAAAAGAAAATGTCCCTTTGTTGGACAGTGGAAAGTACATTGCTGTGCTGGACAGTATAGAGAAACACACTGTGGTGGAGTGTGGGAAGAACATTTATGTTGTGTACTGTCGGAAGCAAGTCCCTGTTGTGGATATTGGGAAGGACCTCCTCGTGGTGAACAGTGGGAAGGATATCCCTCTGGTAGACAGTGGGGAGGACATTCCTGTGGTGGACAGGGGGAAGGACATCCCTGTGGTGGACAGTGAAGAGGACTTTTCTGTGTTGGACATTTGGGATGATATCCCAGTGGTGAATAGTGGGAAAGACGGTTTTTGGTGGATAGTGGGGAGGATGTCCCTGTCGTGGAGAGTGCAGAGGACATCTCTAGTGTGGAGAGTGTTGCTGACATCCCTGGTGTGCAAAGGAGGAAGTCCCTGTGGTACACAGTGGTGAGGCTATCCCTGTTGTGCACAGGATAATGTCCCTGTTGTGCAAAGTGTGTAGGATGTCCCAGTGGTGAACAGTGAAAAGGATGTAACTGTGGTGGACAATTTGGAGGATGTCCCTGTTGTGGTCTTTGGGAAGGACGTCCCTTTGGTGAACAGTGGGAAGGACATCGCTGTGGTAGACAGTGTGTAGGATGTCCCTGTGAAGGGCAGTTCGTACAATGTCTTTGTGTTGGACAGTTGAAAGGACATCCATGTTGTGGACAGTGGGGAGAATATTTCTGTGGTGGACGGTTGAAATGACGACCCTGGGGTGGACAGTGGAGAGGACCTACCTGTGGTGGGGATTGAGGAGGACCTCCCTGTGGTAGACAGTGGGTAGGACGTCCCTGTGGTGGACAGTGGGTAGTACGTTCCTGAGGTGGACACTGGGGAGGATGTCCCTGTGGTGAACAGTGGAAAGAATATCCCTCTTGTGGACAGTGGGCAGGACGTCCCTGTGGGGGACAGTAGAAAGGACTTTTCTGTGGTGAACAGTGGGAAGAAGTGCCATGTGTTGGACATTTGGGAGGACATTTATTTTGTGGATTGTGGGAAGGACGTCCATGTTGTTGACATTGGGAAGGACCTCCATGTGGTAGACAGTGGGAAGCATGTCACTTTCATAGACACTGGGGAGAAACACCACGTGGTGGAAAGTGGGAAGGATGTCTCTGTGGTGGACATAGTAGAGGACATCATTTAGTGGACATTGGGAAGTACTTTCCTGTTGTGGACAGCAGCGTGTACCTTACTTTGCTGGACAGTGGGAAGGACATGTTTGTTTTGGATAGTGTGGAGGATGACCCTTTGGTGGACAGTGGAAAGCACATCCCTGTGGTGGACAGTAGAGAGGAATTCCCTGTGGTGGACAGTGGGAAGGATATCCCTGTGTTGGACCATGGAAAGGACATGCCTGTTGTGGACAAGGTGAAGAACATAACTGTGGTGGACAGTGGAAAGGACCTACCTGTGTTGCACAGTAGAGAAGACTTCCCTGTGGTAGACAGTGAGAAGGAGGTCCCTGTGGAAGACATTGGAAGGACATATATTTTGTGGACCGTTGGAAGGACCTCCCTATTGTGGACATTGGCTATGACATCCTTGTGGTGAACAGTGGAAAAGATGTCCCTCTTGTGGACATTGGGGAGGAACTCCCTGTGGTGGACAGTGGGAAGAATGTCCCTGTGGTGGAGAGAGGGGAGGTCGTCACTTAGGAGGACAGTGGTAAATACATCCCTGTGGTGGATAGTAGAGAGGACCTCTCTGTGGTGAACAGTGGGAAGAAGGTCCCTGTGGTGGAGAGGGGGAAGGACACTTATGTTGTGGATTGTAGGAAGGATGTATATGTTGTGGACATTGGGAAGAATATCCGTGTGTTCTACAGTGGCAATCATGTCCCTCTGGTGGACAGTGAGGAGTACCACCATGTGGTGCACAGTTGGAAGGATGTCCATGTGGTGGGCAGAATAAAATACATCATTGAGGTGGACATTAGGAAGTACATTCTTGTTGTGGACAGCAGGGTGTACCTTTCTGTGGTGGACAGTGGGAAGAACATAACTGTTGTGGACAGTGCAGTGGCCATCCCTCTGGTGGACAGTGTAAAGGAAATCCCTGTGGTGGACAGTAGAGAGGACTGCCCTGTGGTGGACAGTTGGAAGGATGTCCCTGTGTTGGACATTGGAAGGACATATATGGTGTGGACTGTGGGAAGGACATCCCTGTTTTGGACATTGGGAACAACCTTTAGCTGGACAGTGGGAAGGTTGACCTTCTTGTGGACAGTGGGGAGGACATACCAGTGGTTGAAAGTTGGAAGGACATCCCTGTTATGGTCTGAGGGGAGAATATCACTGAGGTGGACAGAGGGAAAGACGTCCCTGTGGTGGACAACAGGGAGGACCTTTCTCTTTTGAATTGTGGGAAAGACATCCCTGTTGTAGACAGTGGGGAGTACATCCCTGTGGTGGACTGAAAGAAGGACTTCCCTGTGGTGGATACTTGGAAGGACATCCCTATTGTGGACAGAGGAGAGGAATATCCTTTGGTGGACAGTGGGGAGTATGTTCCTGTGGTGGACATTGGGGAGGACGTCTTGTGGTGGACAGTGATGATGACTTTTCTCTGGTGCAAATGAGAACATCCCTTTGGTGGACATTGGGAATGATGTCCCTGTCATGGTGAGTGTGGAGAACATCTCTGGGGTAGACAGTGGTGAGGACATCCATTGTGTGCACAGGAGGATGTTTCTGTTGTGCACAAGGTTGAGGACATCCCTGTTGTGCACGGGAGGATGCCACTGTGGTGCACAGTGGAGAGGATGTTCTTGTGGTGAACAGTGAGAAGGACGACCCTTTGGCAAACAGCTGAGAGAAACTCCCTATGGTGGACAGTGGGAAGGACCTCCCTGTGGTGGACAGTGAGAAGGACGTCCCTGTTGTGGACAGTGGAAAGGACTTCTCTTTGGTGGACAGAGGGGAATATGTTCCTTTGGTGAACAGTGGGGAGGATGTCATGTGGTGTATAGTGGTGAGGATGTTTCTCTTGTGCAAAGGAGAACATCCTTTGGTGGACATTGGGAATGATGTCCCTGCCGAGGAGTGTGCGGATGACATCTCTGGGGTAAACAGTGGTGAGGACATCCCTGGTGTGCACAGGAAGATGTTCTTGTGGTGCACAATGGTGAGGACATCACTGTTGTGCACAGAAGGATGTCCCTGTGGTGCACAGTGGGGAGAATGTCCTTGTGGTGAACACTGAGAAAGATGTCCCTGTGGTGGACAGCTGGGAGGACCTCTCTGTGGTTGAAAGTAGGAAGGACCTCCCTGTGTTGGACAGTGGGTAAAAGGTCCATGTGGTGGACAGTGGTTAGGACATCCCTGTTTTGGACAGTGGGGAGGACTTTACTATTGTGGATTGTGGGGAGGACATTACTGTGGTGGACAGCAGGGATGACATCTCTGTGGTTGACAGTGGGAAAGATGTCCAAGTGATGGACAGTGATGAGGACGTTTCTGTGGTGGACAGTGGATAGGATGTTTTTGTGTGTGGACATGGAGAGGAATTTCCTGTTGTGGAAAGTGTAGTGGACATGCCTGTGGTGGACAATGCAGAGGACATCACTGTGGTGGACAGTGGGAAGGACATCCCTGTAGTGGACAGTGGGGAAGATGTTTCTGTGGTGGAGAGTGGGGAGGACATCTCTCTGGTGGACAGTGGTGAGGATGTTCCTAAGGTGGACACGGGGGAGAATGTTTCTGTGGTGGTAAGTAAAGAGGACATTACTGAGGTATACAGTGGAGAGTACTTCCCTGTTTTATACAGTGAGGAGGACATCCCTGTAGTGGACAGTGGTGAGGAGGACACTGCGGAGGACAGTGGTAAGGATACCCCTGTGGTAGACAGCAAGGAGGACCTCACTTTGGTGGACAGTGGGAAGGACGTCCCTGTGGTGGACAATCCAAAGTATGTTCCTGTGGTGCAGAGTGGTGAGGACACCCCTGTTGTGCACAGGAGGATGTCCTGTGGTGGAGAGTGGGGAGAATCACACTCTGGTGGACTATGGGGTAGGACGTTCCTGTGGTGGACAGTGGGGAAGATGTCCGTGTTGTGGACAGTGTGAAGTATGTCTCTTTTGTGAAGAGTGGGAAGGATGTCCCTGTGGTGGACAGTGGGTTTGGAACTCCTTGGGGTGGATAGTTGGAAGGACGTCCCTGTGGTGGACAGTGGGTAGGACCTTTCTGTTGTGGACAGTTGGATGGACATCCTTGTGAAGGACAGTGGGGAGTATTTCCCCGCTGTGTACAGTGGGATGGATGTGTCTGTAGTGGACACTTGGGAACAAATTTGTGTGGTAGACAGTTAGGAAGACGTACCTTTGGTAAACAGTGGGAAGGAAGTCCTATGTGTGGACAGCAAAAGAATGTCCAAGTGGTGGACAATGGGAGGACATCCCTTTTGGAGACAGTGGGGAGGTTCTCCCTGAGGTAGACAGTAAGTAAGACGTCCCTGTGGTGGACAGTGGGGAGGACGTTTATGTTTTGGACAACTGAGAGGACGTTAGTCTGGTGGACACTGTGTAGGACGTCACTGTGGTGGACATCAGGAAGGACATCTCTGTGGTGAACAGTGGTAAAGATGTCCTTGTGATGGACAGTGATGAGGATGTTTCTGTGGTGGACACTGGAAAGGATGTCCCTGTTGTGGACAGTGGTGAGGACCTCTCAGTCGTGGATATTTGGAAGGATGTCCCTGTGGTGAACAGTGGAATGGATGTTCCTGTGGTGGACAGTGAAGTGGACCTCCTCATGGTGGAAACTAGAAAGGATGTCACAGTGGTAGACAGTGGTGAGCACATTTCTCTGGTGCAAAGAAAAACATCCATTTGCTGGACAGTGGAAAGTATATCTCTGTGATGTACAGTAGAAAGAAACACACTGTGGTGGACAGTGGGAAGGAAGTCACTGATGACGATATTGGGAAAGACCTCCTTGTGGTGAACAGTGGGAAGGATATCACTCTGGTGGACAGTGGGGAGGACATCCCTGTGGTGGACAGAGGGAAGGACATCTTGTACTAGACAGTGAAGAGGATTTTTCTGTGTTTGACATTTGGGATGACATCCCTGTGGTGAATAGTGGGAAAGACGTTTCTTTGGTAGATAGTGGGGAGGATGTCCCTGTCGTGGAGAGTGCAGAAGACATCTCTGGGGTGGAAAGTGTTGCTGACATCCCTTGTTTGTAAAGGAGGATGTCCCTGTGGTGCACAGTGGTGAGGATATCCCTGTTGTGCACAGGAAAATGTCCCTGTTGTACAAAGTGTGTAGGATGTCCCAGTGGTGAACGGTGAAAAGGATGTCACTGTGCTGAGCAACTTGGAGGATGTCCCTGTGGTGGACAGTGGGAAGGGGGTCCCTTTGGTTGCCAACAGGGAGGAATTCTCTATTGTGGACTATATGTAGGACATCCTTGTGGTGGTTAGTTGGGAGGATGTCATGGTTGTGGACAGTGAGGATTATGTCTCTGTGGTGGACATTTGAAAGATGTACCTTTGGTGTACAGTGGGAAAAACGTCCCTTTGTTGGACAGTGTGAAGGACATCCCTGTGGTAGACAGTGGGTAGGATGACACTGTGAAGAGCAATGGGTAGATTGTCTTTGTGTAGGACAGTGGGAATGAAATCCCTGTTGCTGACAGGGGGAAGGACATCCCTTTGATGGACAGTGGGAAGGATGTCCCTGTGGTAGACAGTGGTGAGGACATCCATGTGATGGACAGTGGGAAGGATGTACATGTGGTGGACAGTTAGAAGAATGTCCCTGTGGTGGACTTTGGGAAGGACATCCCTTTAGTGGACTGTGGGAAGGACGTCACTGTGGTGGACAGTGGAAAGGACGTCCCTGTGGTGGACAGTGGGAAGGAAATCCCTAATGTGGACAGTGGGGAGGATGTCCCTGTGCTGGACAGTGGGTAGGTCATCCCTGTAGTAAACAGTGGTGAGGACGTTTCTGTGGTGCACTGGAGAACGTCATTTTGGTGGATCATGAGAAAAATGTCCCTGTTTTGGAGAGTGCAGAGGACATTTCTGGGGTGGACAGTGGTGAAGACTTCCCTGTTGTGCACTGGAAGATGTCCCTGTGGTGCACAGTCATGAGGACAACCCTGTTATGCACAGGATGATGTCCCTGTGGTGCACAGTGGTGAGGATGTTCTTGTTTCAAACAATGGGAAAGAACATGCCTGTGGTGGACATTGGTGAGGATGCCCCTGTTGTGGATAGTGGAGAAACATCTCTGTAGTGGACAATGGCGTGGATGCCTTTTGGTTGATGGGGGAAAGTTGTCCTTGTGGTGAAGAGTGCAGAAGACAACTCTGTGTTGGACATTGGTGAGAACATCCCTGTGGTGGAAAATGGGCAGGATGTCCCTGTGGCTGTCAGAGTGTAGGATGTTCCTGTGGTGGACAGTGGGGAGATGGTTTCTGTGGTGGACAGTGGGAAGTATGTCCTTGCTTTGGACAGTGAGGAGGACATCCCTGTGGTGGACAGTGGAAAGGACATCACTCTGGTGGACAATAGATAGGACCTCCCTGTGGTAGACAGTGGAAAGTATGACCCTGTTGTTGACAGTGAGAAGGACGTTTATGTTGTGGACATTAAAAAGGACGTCCCTTTTTTGGACATTGGGAAGGCCCTCCTTGTGGTGAACAGTGGGAAGGATATCCCTCTGGTGGACAGTTGGGATGACATCCATTTGATGGACAGTGGGAAGGACATTTCTGTGGTGGACAGTGAAAGGAACTCTCTGTGTTGGACAGTTGGGCTGACATCCCTGTGGTGTGCAGTGGGAAAGATGTCTTTCTGTGGGGAGTGTGGTGGACATCCCTGTGGGAGACAGGCAGAAGGACATCCCTATGGTGAACAGTTTGGAATATGTCCCTGTGGTGGACAGTGGGAAGGACATTTATGTTGTGGACTGTGGGAAAAAGATCTCCATTGTGGACATTGGAAAAGACCTCCTTGTGGTGAACTGTGGGAAGAATGTACCTCTTTGGAAAGAGGGGAGGATGTCGCTTAGGTAGACAGTGTTAAGAACATTCCTGTGGTGGACAGCAGGGAGGACCTTTCTGTGGTGGACAGTGTTAAGGACATTCCTGTGGTGGACAGTAGAGAGGACCTTTCTGTGCTGAACAATGGGAAGAAGGTCCATGTGATGGACAGTGGGGAGGACATTTATGTTGTGGATTTTAAGAAGTATGTCCATGTTGTGGACATTGGGAAGGACCTCTGTGTGCTGGACAGTGGGAATCATGTCCCTCTCATGGACAGTGGGGTGGAACAACATGTTGTGGACAGTGGGAAGGAAGTCTCTGTATTGGACAGAGTGGAAGACATCATTTAGTGTACATTGGGAAGTACTTTACTGTTGTGGAGAGCATGGTGTAACTTTCTGTGGTGGACAGTGGGAAGGACATGCATGTTGTAGACAGTGCAGAGGACGAACTTTTGGTGAACAGTGGTAAGGACATCCCTGTGGTGGGCAGTAAAGAGAACTTCCCTGTGGTGAACAGTGAGAAGGAAGTCCCTGTGGTGGACATTAGGAAGACATATATGTTGTGGACTGTGGGAAGGACGTTTCTGTTTTGGAGATTGGGAAAGACCTCCTTGTGGTGAACAGTGGGAAGGATGTCCCTGTGGTGGAGAGAGGGGAGATCGTCACTTAGGTGGACAGTGGTAAGGCCATCCCTCTGGTGTATAGTAGAGAGGACCTCTCTGTGGTGAACAGTGGGAAGAAGGTCCCTGATTGGAGAGTGGGAAGGACATTTGTGTTGTGGATTGAGGGAAGGACGTCCATGTTGTGGACATTGGGAAGGACCTTTGTGTGGTGAACAGTGGGAAACATATCCCTCTTGTGGACAGTGGGGAGGACCACTGTTGGGAGCCGCGTGAGCATTCGCCATTCCAAGATGGCACGGGCATCCTGTCCTCCCACTAGTAAACAACTGACTGCGCAGGTGCAAAAGGCAAAGAGCACGCCAAAGTCACTGCCCATCCTGGGGCGTATTATGGATAATGAGTGAACAGCCAATCAGAAGTGAACACGTCACTCTAGGGTGTATTTAAGCAGTGCCTTTTCTGGTCTTTCCGTCTTTCCGCTTCTGCTTATACAAGAAGTAAAGCCTCGTTGTAGTAACCAACCGAACATTGCCTCACGTGTCCTTTTTCGCAGGCGAAGGGGACACGGAGGGGCTCGGAACATCTGGTGCTGAAACCCGGGATTTTCAAGGCACAGCAGAGACCCCCCAAGTTTTGGGGCGGATTAAAAGACTACAGGATTGAGGTACGTCTCTGAGAAGTATGCTTGGTGTGGAAGCCTTCGTTGCGAGCGGATATTCACCCATTGCCGCCGCTACAGTAGTTGGCCTCTTACTTGTGTTGTTTTCACTTTTAGCTTATTTGTGTTGTGATAATCCAGCCCACAGCACAGCTATTAGGGCAAGTCAAGAGGTTTCAAGAGAGGTCCGCTCCAGGCTATCAGAACCAGAGCATGTTAGCCGGCATCAGGCCAAAGATCCTGCGGATCAGGCCAAAGATCCTGGGGATCAGGCCAAAGAGCCTGGAGAAACAGGTAAGGCCAAAGAGTCTGGTAAAAAGAGAGAGTACTCAAAAGAAACAAGGGTTACTGCAGAGCCTGTTAAGGTTAAGGACCCTCCACTGGCTGCTGGAGAGAGAGTGGAGGACAAAAGGACCCTCCTTTATGGCAGAATCTTTGGGGAACCAGAGCAAGCAATGCCAGTGATAGAACAGATGATCTTTGAAAATGCCACAGCTGAATGCCGTGCATCCATTGTCCCTCGTAGGAACAAGAGGCTACAAGATTGGCTGAGAGCCTGTTGCGGCCCGGGGAGGGGAGATGTTTGTGCTTATTCCATAGGTGAAGAAAATCCAATTTAGGTCCCTATGCAGCTGGTGCTGATTGTGAAGAATGAAGCTAGATTGCAAGATTATGGCTCTGAGTCTCCTGATACTGATGTTCGATTTGGGGATAAGTATACCACTATGGGCCATAGTTAGATCTTGGCCTGTTCCCATGCCAGTACATTCAAATTCTGCAGTGCTGCCATTGTTTACAGCTACTGAGTGTTACATGGATGCCCTGTGCTCTTGGCGCACCTACCAGCAGCCTGAGTTATATAATGCTACAAGTTTTTCATTAAATTTTACACTTTGCTTTGTGGCAGCAAAACTTTATAGCATAAAGGTAATCTACTTGGTGTTGATTTTAGAGAAAATAGATTGCTTACATCGTTAAAGATTGGTTTTGTTTCTCAAAAATATGGCTATACTATAATATTACAAAAGAGGCTTAAAAACATAGTTAAACTGCCAATAATCCATTGGATACAGTTGGTGGTTCAACCGAGAGTTTGAAAATTTTTGATTTGCCTGTGTTTATAGAGAAAAGATACAACACGTGTCTTTTAAAGTTTACAGTTTAAATTTAAGGGTAAAAGTTAAAGTCAAAGTCGCACAGTTCAGGACTAGCCAAGCCTCAGAGAACAGGCTGGAGGTAAAGCACATTTACATTTGAATTAAGACAATGCAGACTGAGATGCAGAAGCCCAAGTGCTAAGCATCCCTTTTGTTCTGTGTCTTCACTGCCAGGTCCTGGAGGTGTGTTTATGGGAATTCGTCCTTTGTCTTTATTGTTTCTTGTGAGAAGAGGGATAAATCTAAGACCCAAAGACTTCACAACAATCTGTGGGCTAAAAGTTATGATTATGCTGGAGACATTAAAATTATGTCTACTTCCCTCCATGAGTATTACTGTACCTGCTGATAAAATACTGTTCAAATTATTTTAAATTTTTTATATTCAAAGTTGTTAAAAATGAGATGCTTTGGATTTCTCTAATATATGTAACAATTATTAGAGAATAGAACAGACCACCATGTGGTGGACAGTGGGAAGGACTTCCCTGTGGTGGACAGAGGAGAGGACATCATTTAGTGGACATTGGGAAGCACGTACCTGTTGTGGACAGCAGGGTGGACCTTTCTGTGGTGGACAGTGGGAATGACATTCCTGTTGTGCACAGTTCAGAGGACATCCCTGTGGTGGACAGTGGAAAGGACATCCCTGTGGTTGACAGTAGAGAGGACTTCCCTGTGGTGGACAGTGATAAGCAGTTCCTGTGGTGGAGTGAAGAGGATATGCCTGTTATGGATAGTGCAGAGGACTTCCCTGTGGTGAACAGTGGAAAGGACATCACTGTGGTGTAGAGTAGAGAGGACTTCCCTGTGGTGGACAGTGAGAAGAAGGTCTCTGTGGTGGACATTGGAAGGACATATATGTTGTGGACTGTAGGAAGGACATTCTTGTTGTGGATATTGGGAAAGAACACTTTGTGGTGGACAGTGGGAAGGGTGTGCCTCTGGTGGACAGAGGGGAAGACCTGCTAGTGGTGGACAGTGGGAAGGACATTCCTGTTATGATCTGAGGAGAGGATATCACTGAGGTCGACTGTGGGAAGGACGTTCTCTTGGTGGACAGCGGGGAGGACCTTTCTGGTGTGAATAGTGATAAGGACATCCCTGTTGTAGACAGTGGGGAGGACATCCCAGTGGTGGACAGTGGGTAGGAGTTCACTGAGATGGATAGTAGGGAGGATGTTACTGATGGACAGTGCGGAGGATGTTACTATGGTGCACTGGAGAGTGTTCCTGTGGTGCATAGTTGGAAGGATGTCCATATGGTGAAGAGAGTGGAGGACATCATTCTCGTGGACAGTGGTTAGGATATCCCTGTTGTGCACAGGAGGATGTCCCTGTGGTGCAGAGTGGGGAGAATGTCCCTGTTGTTTACAGTGGGAAGGGCTTCACTGTGTTTGATAGTTGGGAGGACATACATGTTGTGGACAGTTGGGAGGATGTCCCTGTGTTGGAGAGTTGACAGGATTTCACTGTGGTGGACAGTGTCAATGACAGCCTTGTGGACAGTTAGGATAACGCTCCTGTGGTGCAAAAGATAATGTCTCTTTGGGGACAGTGAGAAGGAAGTCCTTGTATTAAGGAGTGCAGAAGATATATCTGGGATGGACAGTGGTAAGAACATCCCTGTTGTAGACAGAGGGGAGGACATCCCAGTGGTGGACAGTGGGTAGGATTTCACTGAGATGGATAGTAGGGAGGATGTTACTGATGGACAGTGCGGAGGCTGTTACTATGGTGCACTGGAGAATGTTCCTGTGGTGCATAGTTGGAAGGATGTCCATATGGTGAAGAGAGTACACTGGATGATGTCACTGTTGTGTACAGTGGGAAGGACATCCCTTTGGTGGACAGTGAAGAGGACTTCCCTGTGGTGGACCATTGAAATGACCTCCTTGTGGTCGACAGTGAAAAGGAAGTCCCATTGGAGGACAGTGGGGAGGACATCACTGTGGTGGAGAGGCAAAAGGATGTTCCTGTGGTGGATAGAGGATAGTACCTCCCTGTGGTGGACAGAGGGTAGGATGTTCCTGTGGTTTACAGTGCGGAGGATATTTGTGTGGTGGACGGCGGTGAGGACTTCCCTGTAGTGCATATTGTTGAGGACAACCATATGTGGACTGTGGTAAGTATGTCCTTGTAGTACACAGGAGGATGTCCCTGTGGTGGACAGTGGAAAGGACATCTGTTTGGTTGACCATGGAAAGGACGTCCCTGTGGTGGACAGTTGGGAGGACCTCCATGTGGTGGACAGTGGGTAGGATATTTCTGTTGTGGACAGTGGGATGGACATCTATGTGGTGGAATGTGGGGAGGACATCCCTTTGGTGGACAGTAGGGAGGACGTTTTGAGGTGGAAAGTGAAAAGAATGTCCCTGTGGTGGACAGCAGGGAGGACATCTCTGTGGTCTACAGTGGGAAGGACATCTCTGTTGTGGACAGTGGAAAGAATATTCCTGTGGTGCACAGTTGTGAGAACGTCCATGTTGTGCATAGTAGGATGTGCCTGTGGTGCAACTAGAGGAGAATGTTTCCTTGCTGCACAGTGGAAAAGACATCCATGTGGTGGATGGTGGGGAGGTTTACTCTGTAGAGAACATTGGGGAGGATGTCCCTGTTGTGGACAGTGGAAAGGATTTCCCAGTGTTGCACATTAGTCAAGATGTCCCTGTTGTGCACAGGAGGATGTCCCTATGGTGAACAGTGGGAAGGATGTCACTTTGCTGGACATTGGTGAAGATGACCCACTGGTGGACAGTTTTATGGATGTCCTAGTGGTACACAGAAGGACATCCCTGTGGTGGAAAGTAGGGAGGACCTCACTCTGATGGAGAGTAGGGAGAAAATCCCTGTGGTGGACAGTTGGGTGGACCTCTCTGTAGTGGACAGTGTGTAGAACATCCCTATAGTGGACATTGGGGAGGACATCCCTGTGGTAAACTGTGGGAATAATGTTCTTTTGTGGACAGTGGAAGGATGTCCATGTTGTGGATAAGGGGAGTACGTCCCTATTGTGGATCACAGGGGAGGATCTCCCTGTGGTGGACAGGTGTAGGATGTCTCTGTGGTTGACAGTGTGGAGGACATCTCTGTTTAAAGTGGGGAGGACATCCTTTGGTGGATAGTGGGGCAGACATCACTGTGGTGGACTGTGGAAAGAATATCCATGTGGTGGACAGTGGAAAGTACCTCTCTGTGGTGTACAATGGGAAGAACGTCCCTCTGGTGGACATTGGACAGGATGTACCTCTGATAGACAGAGGAAATGACATTCTATGAAGGGCAGTGGGAAGACTGTCCATGTGGTGGGGAGCAGGGAAGACCTCTCTGTAGTGGACAGTGGGAAGGACATCCCTGTGGTGGACAGTAAAAGGATGTCCCTTTTTTGCACATTGGGGAAGATGTCCCTCTGGTGAACATTGGGAAGGACATCCCTGTGGGGGACAGTGGTAAGGATGCCCCTGTGGTGGACAGCAGGGAGGAACGCACTTTGGTGGAGAGTGTAAATGAAGTCCCTGCGGTGGACAATACAAAGTATGCCCCTGTGATACACAGTGGTAAGGACATCCCCGTGTGCACAGGAGGATGTCCTTGTGGTGGATAGTGGGGAGGACCACACTCTGGTGGACTGTGGGGTAGGACATCCCTGTGGTGGACAGTGAGAAAAACGTCCATATGGTAGACAGTGGGGAAGATGTCCGTGTTGTGGACAGTGGGAAGAATGTCCCTTTGGTGGACAGTTGGAAGGAAGTCCCTGTGGTAGACTGTGGGGGAGAAACTCCTTGGGGGGGACAGTTGGGAGGAAGTCCCTGTGGTGGACAGTGGGTAAAACTTTTCTGTTGTGGACAGTGGGATAGAAGTCCTGATGGAGAACTGTGGGGAATACTTCCCTGTTGTGTACAGTGGGATGGATTTTTCTGTAGTGGACAGTTGGGAACATATTTGTGTGGTAGACAGTTAGGAAGATATCCCTGTGGTAAACAGTGGGAAGGAAGTACTTTTTGTGGACAGCAAAAGGATGTTCATGTGGTGGACAATGGGAAGGACATCCCTGTTGTAGACAGTGGGGAGGTTCTCCCTGTGGTGGACAGTAAGAAGGACGTTTCTGTCGTGCACAATGTGTAGGATTTCATGTGGTGAACAGTAGGGAGGATATTACTATGGTGCACTGGAGAATGTCCTTGTGGTACATAGTCAGAAGGATATCCATATTGTGTAGAGTGTGGAGGACATCTCTGTGGTGGACAGTGGTTAGGAATTCCCTGTTGTGCCCAGTGGGGTGGATGTCCCTGTTGTTTACAGTAGGAAGGACTTCGTTGTTTTTGATAGTTGGGAGGACATCCCTGTTGTGGACAATTGGGAGGATGTCACTGTGGTGGAGAGTTGAGAGGATTTCACTGTGGTGGACAGTGCAGATGATGGCCTTGTAGACAGGAAGAACAATGTTCCTGTGGTGCACAAGAGAATGTCTTTTTGGTGGACAGTGAGAAGGATGTCCTTGTAGTGGGGAATGCAGTGGGCATCTCTGGGTTGTACAATGGTAAGAACATCCCTGTGCACAGGAAAATGTCCCTGAGTTGTACAGTGAGGAGGACATCACTGTGGTGGACAGGCAGAAGCATATTCCTGTTGTAGACAGTGGGGAGGACCTCCCTGTTTGGGACAATTTATATGATGTCCCTGTGGTTTACAGTGTGGAGGATATTCATGTTGTAGACAGTGGTGAGGACGTCCCGGTAGTGGACATTGGTGAGGACAACCATGTTGTGGACAGTGTTAAGGATATCCTTGTGGTACACAGGAGGATGTCCCTGTTGTGGAAAGTGGGAAGAACATCTCTTTGGTGAACACTGGAAAGGATTTCCCTGTGGTGGACAGTTGGGAGGACCTCCCTTTGGTGGACAGTGGAGAGGTCGTTTCTGTGGTGGACAGTGGAATGTACATATTTGTTGTGGACATTGTGGAGGACATCAATATGGTGGAGAGAGGAAAGGATATCCCTGTGGTGAACAGGAGAGAGGATTTTCTTGTGGTGGACAGTGAGAAGGAGGTCCCTGTGTTGGACTGTGGGAAGGGCATATATGTTGTGGAGAGTGGGAAGGACATCCCTTTTGTGGACATTGGGAAAGACCTCTTTGTGGTGGACAGTGGGAAGGGTGTGCCACTGGTGGACAGTTGGAAGGGTATGCCTCTGGTGGTAAGTGGGGAGGACCTTCTTGTGGTAGACAGTGGGAAGGACATCCCTGTTATAATCTGAGAAGAGGATATCACTGAGGTAGACAGTGGGAAGGATGTCCTTGTGGTGGACATCAGGGAGGACGTTACTGATGTGAATTGTGGGAAGGACATCCCTGTTGTAGAAAATGAGGAGGACATCCTAGTGGTGGACATTGGGGAGGATTTCACTGTGATGGATAGTGGGGAGGATGTTACTGTGGTGCACTGGAGAATGTCCCTGTGGTGCATAGTTGGAAGGATGTCCATATGGTGGAGAGTGAAGAGGACAACTCTGTGATAGACAGTGGTTAGGACATCCCTGTTGTGCCCAGTGGGGAGGATGTTTCTGTTGTTTACAGTGGGAAGGAGTTCACTGTGTTTGATAGTTGGAAGGACATCCCTGTTGTGGACAATTGGGAGGATGTCACTGTGGTGGAGAGTTGAGAGGATTTCACTATGGTGGACAGTGCAGATGACGGCCTTGTAGACAGTAGTAACAAGGTTCCTGTTGTCCACAAGAGAATGTCTTTTTGGTGGACAGTGAGAAGCATGTCCTTGTAGTGTGAAGTGCATAGGACATCTCTGGGATGTACAGTGGTAAGAACATCCCTGTTGTGCACAGGAGGATGTCAATTAGGTGTACAGTGGGGAGGATATCACTGAAGTGGACAGGCAGAAGGATGTTCCTCTTGTTCCTGTAGTGGACACTGTTGAGAACAACCATGGTGTGGTCAGTGGTAAGGATATCCGTTTGGTACACAGGATGATGTCTTTGTGGTGGACAGTAGGAAGGCCATCTCTTTGTTGAACATTGGAAAGAACGTCCATGTGGTGGACAGTTGGGAGGACCTCTCTGTGGTGGAGAGTGGAGAGTACATTTCTGTTGTGGACAGTGTGGAGGACGTCAATGTGTTGGACAGTGGAAAGGACATCCCTGTGGTGTACAGTAGAGATGACCTCCCTGTGGTGGACAGTGGAAAGGACATATAAGTTGTGGAAAGTGGGAAGGACGTAGCTTTTGTGGACATTGGGAAAGACCTCTTTATGGTGGACAGTGGGAAGGACATTCCTGTTTTGAACAGTAAAATGATGTCACTTGTGAACATTGGGAAAGATGTTGAACAGTGGAAAAGACATCCCTGTGGTGGACAGTGGTGAGGACGACCCTGTGGTGGACAGTGTAAGGATGCCCCTGTGGTGGACAGCAGGGAGAACCTCACTTTAATGGACAGTGAGAATGATGTCCCTGTGGTAGACAATGCAAAGTATGTCCCTGTGGTGCACACAGGTGAGGACATCCATCTTGTGCACAAGAGGATGTCCTTGTGGTGAAGAGTGGGGACTACCACACTCTGGTGGACTGTGGGGAAGGACGTGCATGTGGTGGACAGTGGAAAGTACGTCCATGCAGTGGACAGTGAGGAATATGTCTGTGTTGTGGACAGTTGGAAGGATGTCTCTTTGGTGGACAGTGGGAAGGACATCCCTGTGGTGGACTGTGGGGAGGTACTCCTTGGGGTGGACATTTGGTAAGTAGTCCCTGTGGTGGACAGTGAGTAGGACCTTTCTGTTGTGAACAGTGGGATAGGTGTCCTTATGGAGGACAGTGGGGAGTATGTCCCTGTTGTGTACAGTGGGATGGATGTTTCTGTAGTGGACAGTTGGGAACCTATTTCTGTTTTGGACAACTGAGAGGACGTTACTGTGATGGACAGTGTGAAGGACGTCCCTGTAGTGGACAGCAAGGAAGACCTCTCTGTGGTGGACATTGGTAAAGATGTCCCTGTGATAGACAGTGATGAGGATGTTTCTGTGGTGGACACTGGAAAGGACGTCCCTGTTGTGGACAGTGGTGAGGTCCTCCCTGTTTTGGATATTGGGAAGGAAGTCCCTGTGGTGAACAGTGGAAAGGATGTTTCTGTGGAAGACAGTGGAGAGGTCCTCCTCAAGATTGAAAGTGGAAAGGACATCACAGTGGTGGACAGTGGTGAGGATATTTCTTTGGTGCAAAGGAAAACATCCCTTTTGTAGACAGTGGAAAGTACATCTCTGTGGTGGACAGTAGAGAGAAACGCACTGTGGTGGACAGTGGGAAGTACATTTATGTTGTGGAGAGTGGGAAGGAAGTCCCTGTTGTCGATATTGAGAAGGACCTCCTTGTGGTAGACAGTGGGGAGGAAATCCCTGTGGTGGACAGGGGGAATGACATCCCTGTGGTGGACAGTGAAGAGGACTTTTCTGTGTTGGACATTTGGGATGACATCCCTGTGGTGAATAGTGGGAAAGACGTTTCTTTGGTGGATAGTGGGGTGGATGTCCCAGTCGTGGAGAGTGCAGAGGACATCTCTGGTGTGGAGAGTGTTGTTGACATCCGTGCTGTGCAAAGGAGGATGTCCATGTGGTGCACAGTGGTGAGGATATCCCTGTTGTGCACAGGAAAAGGTCCCTGTTGTGCAAAGTGGGTAGGATGTCCCAGTGGTGATCAGTAAAATGGATGTCACTGTGGTAGACAATTTGGAGGATGTCCCTGTGGTGGACAGTGGGAAGGACGTCCCTTTGGTGGACAACAGGGAGGACTTCTCTATGGTGGACTCTATGAAGGATATCCTTGTGGTGGTCAGTGGGTAGGATGTCTCTGTGGTGGACATTTAAAAGATGTACCATGGTGGACAGTGGGAAAACCTCCCTTTGTTGGCTAGTGCAAAGGACATCCCTGTGGTAGACAGTGGGTAGGATGACCCTGTGGAGGGCAGTGGGTAGATCATCTTCATGGAGGACTGTGGGAAGGATATCCTTGTTGTGGAAAGTTGGGAGGATATTTCTGTGGTGGACAGTGTGTAGGATGTCCTTACTGTTGACAGTGGGAAGGACTTCCTTGTGGTGGACAGTGGGAAGGATGTCCCTGTGGTGAATAATGGGGTGGACATCCCTGTGGTGAAGAGTGGTGAGAACGTTTCTGTGGTGCACAGGAGAACATCTTTTTGGTGGACCTTAGGAAGGATTTCCCTGTTCTGGAGAGTGCAGATGACATCTCTGGGGTGGACAGTGGTGAGGATGTCCCTGGTGTGCACTGGAAGATGTCCCTGTGGTGAACAGTCATGAGGACGTCCCTGTTGTGAACAGGAGATTTTTTCTGTGGTGCATTGTAGGGAGGATGTCCCTGTCTTGAACAGTCAGAAAGCACACGCCAGTGGTGGACATTGATGAGGATAACCCTGTGGTGGAGAGTGTGGAAACATCCCTGTGGTGAACAGTGGTGTTTACGTCTCTGTGGTAGACGAGGGAAGGATGTCACTGTGTTGGACAATTTTTAGGATATCTCTGTGTTGGACAATTGGAAGGACATCACTTTGATGAACAGTGAAAAGAACATCCCTGTGGTAGACAGTGGTGAGGATATCCATGTGATGGAGAGTGATGAGGATGTCCATGTGGTGGACAGTTAGAAGAATGTCCCTGTATTGGACATTGGGAAGCACATCCCTTTGGTACACAGTGGGAAGGACATCACTGGTGAACAGTGAGAAGGACATCCCTGTTGTGGACAGTGGGGAGGATGACCCTGTACTGCACAGTGGGTAGGTCATCCCTGTAGTAAACAGTGGTGAGGACGTTTCTGTGGTGCACTGGAGAACGTCATTTTGGTGGACCGTTGGAAGAATGACCCTGTTTTGAAGAGTGCAGAGGACATCTCTGGGGTGGACAGTGGTGAAGATGTCCCTGTTGTGCACTGGAAGATGTCCCTGTGGTGCACAGTCATAAGGATGACCCTGTTGTGCACAGGAGGATGTCCCTGTGGTGTGCAGTGGTATGGATGTTCCTGCTTTGAACAATGGGAAAGAACACCCCTGTGGTGGACATTGGTGAGGAAGCCCCTGTTGTGGGCAGTGGGGAAGCATCTCTGTGGTGGACAGTGAGGTGGACGTCTTTTGGTTGATGGGGGGAAAGATGTCCATGTGATGAAAAGTGCAGAGGACAACTCTGTGTTGGACATTGATGAGAACATCCCTGTGGTGGAAATTGGGCAGGATGTCTCTGTGGCTGATATAGTGTAGGACGTTCCTACAGTGGACAGTGGGGAGGTGGTTTCTGTGGTGGACAGTGGGAAGTATGTCCTTGCTTTGGACAGTTAGGAGGACGTCCCTGTGGTGGACAGTGGAAAGGACATCAATGTGGTGGACAGTAGATAGGACCTCCCTGTGTTAGACAGTGAAAAGGATGATCCTGTTGTGGACAGTGAGAAGGACGTTTATGTTGTGGACATTAAAAAGGACATCCCTTTTGTGGACATTGGGAAGGACCTCCTTGTGGTGAACAGTGGGAAAGATATTCCTCTGGTGAACAGTTTGGAGGATATCCCTGTGGTGGACAGTGGGAAGGATGTCTTTTTGTCAGGAGTGGGGAGGACATTCCTGTGGTGGACAGGCAGAATGACGTCCCTGTTGTGAACAGTGTAGAGGATGTCCCTGTGATGGATAGTGTTAAGGATATCCCTATTCTGGACAGTGATGAGGACGTCCCTGTGGTGGACAGTGGTGAGGACGTTTCTGTGATGCACAGGAAAATGTTATTTTGGTGGACCATGAGAAAGATGTCCTTGTTTTGGAGACTGCAAAGGAAATCTCTGGGGTGGTCAGTGATGAGGACATCTATGGTGTGCACCAGAAGATGTCCCTGTGGTGCAACGTGGGGAGGATGTCCATGTGGTTTACAGTGAAAAGGATGTCCCTGTGTTTGACAGTTGGGAGGAAATCTCTGTGGTGGACATTGTTAAAAGAATTTCACTGTGTTGGAAAGTGGGGATGATGGCCTTGTGGAGAGTCGGGAGGAGGTTCCTGTGGTGCACAAGAAAACACCTCTTTGGTGGACATTGGGAAGGATTTCCCTGGAGTGGAGAGTGCAGAGGACATCTCTTGGGTGGACAGTGGTGAAGATTTCTCTGGTGTGCACTGGAAGATGTCCCTGTGGTGCACAGTCATGAGGATGACCCTGTTGTGCACAGGAGGATGTTACTGTGGTGCACAGTAGGGAAGATGTCTATGTTTAGAACAGTGGGAAAGAACACCCCAGTGGTGGACATTGGTGAGGACAACCCTGTGGTGGACAGTGGGAAAACATCCCTGTGGATGACAGTGGGATTTATGTCTCTGTGGTAGATGGGAGAAGGATGTCACTGTGGTGGACAAGTTTGATGATGTCCCTGTTGTGAATAATTGGAAGGGTGTCCCTTTGATGGAAACTGGGAAGGACGTCCCTGTTGTAGACAGTGGTAAGGATGTCCATGTGATGGACAGTGGGGAGGATGTCCATGTGGTGGACAGTTAGAAGAATGTTCCAATGGTGGACATTGGGAAGGACATCCCTTTGGTGGATAGTGGAAAGGACATCCCTATAGTGGACAGTGGGAAGGACATCCTTGTTGTGGACAGTAGGGAGGATGTCCCTGTGCTGGACATTGGGGAGGATATCCCTGTGGTAAACACTGGTGAGAACATTTCTGTGGTGCACTGGAGAACGTCATTTTGGTGGACCATGGGAAGAATGTCCGTGTTTTGGACAATGCAGAGGACATCTCTGGGGTGGACAGTGGTGAAGATGTCCCTGTTGTGCACTGGAAGATGTCCCTGTGGTGCACAGTCATGAGGACGACCCTGTTGTGCATGGGAGGATGTCCCTGTGGTGCACAGTGGGGAGGATGTTCCTGTTTTGAACAATGGGAAAGAACACCCTTGTGTTGGACATTGGTGAGGACGCCCCTGTTATGGACAGTGGAGAAACATCTCTGTGGTGGACAGTGGGGTTGACGTCTTTGTGGTTGAGGATGGAAAGGTGTCTCTGTGGTGAAGAGTGCTGATGACAACTCGGTGTTGGACATTGTTGAGAACATCCCTGTGGTAGACATTGGGCAGGATGTCCCTGTGGCTGACAGAGTGTAGGACGTGCCTGTGGTGGACAGTTGGGAGGTGGTTTCTTTGGTGGACAATGGGAAGGATGTCCTTTTGTTGGACAGTGAGGAGGACATCAATGTGGTGGACAGTGGAAACCACATCACTGTGGTGGACAGTAGATAGGACCTCCCTGTGGTAGACAGTGGGAAGGATGTCCCTGTAGTGGAGAGTGAAAACGACGTTTATGATGCGGACAGTAAAAAGAACGTCCCTTGTGTGGAAATTGGGAAAGACCTCCTTGTGGTGAACAGTGGGAACGATATCCTATCCCTCTGGTGGACAGTTGGGAGGACATCCCTGTGGTGGACAGTGCGAAGGATATCTCTGTGGTGGACAGTGAAGAGGAACTCTCTGTGTTGGACAGTTGGGATGACATCCCTGTGGTGGACAGTGGGAAGGATGTCTTTTTGTGGGGAGTGGGGAAGACATTCCTGTGGTGGACAAGCAGAAGGAAGTGCCTTTGGTGAACAGTGTGGAAGATGTCCCTGTGGTGGATAGTGGTAAGGACATTTCTGTGCTGACTATTGATGAGGACATCCCTGTGGTTGACAGTGGTGAGGACGTTTCTGGGGTACACAGGAAAATGTTATTTTGCTGGACCATGGGAAGGATGTCCCTGTTTTTGAGAGTGCAGGGGACATCTCTGGTTTGGACAGTGGTGAGGATGTCTATGGTGTGAACCGTAAGATGTCTTTGTGGTGAATATTATTGAGGATGTCTTTCTTGTGCACAGGAGGATGTCCCTGTGGTGCACAGTGGGGAGGATGTCACTGAGGTTTACAGTGCAAAGGACGTCCCTGTGTTTGACAGTTGGGAGGAAATTCCTGTAGTGGACTGTGGGAAGGACGACTCTGCGGTAGACATTGGTGAGAGAATTTCACTGTGGTAGACAGTGGGGATGATGGCCTTGTGGACAATGGAGAGGAAGTTCCTGTGGTGCACAAAAAAATGTCTCTATGGTGGAGAGTGGGTAGGATTTCCCTGGAGTAGAGAGTGCAGAGGACATCTCTGTGATGGACAGTGGTAAGAACATTTCTTTTATGAACAGAAAGATGTCCCTGTGGTGAACAGTGTAAAGGGATGTTCCAGTGGTGAACAGTGGGAAGGATTTCCTTTTGGTGGACATTGGTGAGGATGACCCTGTGGTAAATAGTGGTAAGGATGTCCCTGGGGTGGGCATCAGGGAGAACCTTTCTGTGGTGGACAGTGGCTAGGATGTCCTTGTGATGGAGAGAGAGAAGATAGTCACTGAGGTCATCAGTGGGAAGGACATCCTTGTGGTATAGAGTGGTGAGAATTTCACTATAGTGCGCACTGAGGAGGACATCCCTGTGGATTACACTGTGGAGAACATCCATGTGGGGGACTATGGGGAGGACCTCCATGTGGTCGACAGTGGGGAGGACCTCCCTGTTGTGGACAGTGGGGTGGATGTCCATGTCGTCAACAGTTGGAAGGACGTCCCTGTGGTGGACTGTGGGAAAGACATTTCTTTGGTTAACAATGGGTAGGACATCCATGTTGTGGACAGTGGGAAGGACCTCCCTGTGGTGGACAGTAGGAAGGATGTCCCTTTGGTTCACATTGGTGAAGATGACCCTGTGGTGGACAGGTTTATGGATGTCCTTGTGGTACACAGGAGGACATCCCTGTGGTGGACAGTGGGGAGGACCTCTCTCTGATGGACAGTCAGGAGGAAATCCCCGTGGTGCACAGTTGGGTGCACCTCCCTGTGGTGGAAAATGTGTAGAACATCCCTGTAGTGGACAGTGGGGAGGACATCCCTGTGCTAAACTGTGGGAATGATGTCCTTTTTGTGGACAGTGGAAGGATGTCCATGTTGTGGATAAGGTGAGTATGTCCCTATGGTGGACAGTGGGGAGGACCTGCCTGTGGTGGACATGTGTAGGATGTCTCTGTCATGGACAGTGGGTTGGACATCCCTGTTTAAAGTGGGGATGACATTCTTGTGGTGTACAGTGGGGAAGACATCTCTGTAGTGGACACTGGGAAAAATGTCCCTGTGGTGGAAAGTGGAAAGGAACTATCTGTGGTGTACAATTGGAATGATGACCTTCTGGTGGACATTGGAGAGGATGTACCTTTGGTGGACAGTGGAAATGATGCTCTATGGTGTACAGTGGGAATACTATCCCTGTGGTGGAGAGCACGGAGGAATTCTGTGGTGGAAAGTGGGAAGGACATCCCTGTTGTGGGCAGTAAAAGGATGACCCTTTTGTGCACATTGGGGAAGATGTCCGTCTGGTGAACAGTGGGAAGGACATCTCTGGGGTGGACAGTGGTCAGGACATCTCTGTGTTGGACTGTGGGGAAGGAACTCCTTGGGGATGACAGTTGGGAGGATGTCCCTCTGGTGGACAGTGGGTAGAACCTTTCTCTTTTGGACAGTGGGATGGACGTCCTTGTGGAGTACAGTGGGGAGTATGTCCCTGTTGTGTACAGAGGAATGAATATTTCTGTAGTGGACAGTTGGGAAAATATTTGTGTGGTGGACAGTTATGAAGACGTCCCTGTTTTAACTGGTGGGAAGGAAGTCCTTCTTGTGGACAGCGAAAGGATGTCCATGTGGTGGACAATGGGAAGGATGTCCCTGTTGAGGACAGTGAGGAGGTTTTCTCTGTGGTGGATAGGTGGATAGTAAGTAGAATGTCCCTGTGGTGGACAGTGGGGAGGATGTTTCTGTTTTGGCCAAATGAGAGGACGTTACTGTATCAGACAGTATGAAGGACGTTCCTGTGGTGGACATGGTGGGAAGGATGTCTCTGTGGTGGACAGTTTGGAGTACATCCCTGTTTAAAATGGGGAGGACATCCTTGTGGTGGACAGTGGGGAAGACATCGCTGTGGTGGACAGTGGGAAGAATGTCCCTGTGGTGGACAGCAGAAAGGACCTCTCTGTGGTGTACAATGGGAAGGATGTCCCTCTGGTGCATGTTGGAGAGGATATACCTGTGGTGGACAGTGTAAAGGACTTTCTATGGTGGACAGTGGGAAGACTGTCCCTGTGGTGGAGAGCAGGAATGACCTCTCTGTTGTGGACAGTGGGAAAGACATCCCTGTTGTGGACAGTAATAGGATGTCCCTTTTGTGCACATTGGGGAAGATGTCCCTCTGTTGAACAGTGGGAAGGACATCCCTGTAGTGGTCTGTGGGGGAGGAAATCCTTGGGGTATACAGTTGGGAGGATGTCCCTGTGGTGGACAGTGGGTAGGACCTTTCTGTTGTGGACAGTGGGATGGATGTCCATGTGGAGGACAGTGGAGAGTACGTCCCTGTTGTGTAGAGTGGAATGGATATTTCTGTAGTGGACAGTTGCAAACATATTTGTGTGGTTGACAGTTAGGAAGGCGTCCCTGTGTTAAACAGTGGGAAGGATGTCCTTTTTGTGGACAGCAAAAGGATGTCCATGTGGTGGACAATGGGAAGGAAGTCCCTGTTGTAGACAGTGAGGAGGTTCTCCCTGTAGTGGATAGTAAGTAGGACGTCCCTGTGGTGGACAGTGGGAGGACATTTCTGTTTTGGACAACTGAGAGGACATTACTCTGGTGGGCAGTGGAAAGGACATCCCTTTGGTGGACAACAGAGAGGACTTCTCAATGATGGACTGTATGAGTATGTTCTTGTGGTGGATAGTGGGTATGACGTCCATGTGGTGGTTAGTGGGTATGACGTCCATGTGGTGGACAGTGGGTTGGACCTGTCTATGGTGGACAGTGGGAAGGATGTCCCTGTGATGGACAGTGGGGAGGACATCCCTGTGGTGAACAGTGGTGAGGACCTATCTGTGGTGCACTGGAGAACATCCCTTTGGTGAACCATGGAAAGAATGTCCATGTTTTGGAGAGTGCAGAGGATATCTCTGGGGTGGACAGTGGTGAAGACATCCCTGTTGTGCAGTAGAGGATGTCCTTGTGGTGCACAGGCATGAGGAATATCCTGTTGTGCACAGGAGGATGTGCCTGTGGTGCACAGTGGGGAGGATATTCCTGTTTTGAACAATGGGAAAGAACACCCCTGTGGTAGACATTAGTGAGGACGCCCCTGTTGTGGACAGTGGGGAAACATCTCTGTGGTGGACAGTGGCATGTACGTCTTTGTGGTTGATGGGAGAAAGATGTCCCTGTGGTGAAGAGTGCTGAGGACAACACTGTGTGGGACATTGGTGAGAACATCCCTGTGGTGGACATTGGGCAAGATGTCCCAGTGGCTGAGAGAATGTAGGACATTCCCAGAGTAGACAGTGGGAAGGTGGTTTCTGTGGTGGACAGTTGGAAGGATGTCCTTGTGGTATACAATGAGGAGGACGTCCCTGTGGTGGACAGTGGAAAGGACATCACTCTGGTGGGCAGTAGATAGTACCTCCCTGTGGTAGACAGGGGGAAGTTTGTCACTGTGGTGGACAGTGAGAAAGATGTTTATGTTGTGGACATTAAATTGATGTCCCTTTTGTGGACATTGGACAGGATCTCAAAGTAGTGAACAGTGGAAAGGATATCCCTCTGGTGGACAGTTGGGAGGATATCCCTGTGCTGGACATTTGGAAGGACATCTCTGTGGTGGACAGTGAAGAGGAACTCTCTGTGTTGGACAATTGGGATGACATCCCTGTGGTGGACAGTGGGAAGGATGTCTTTTGTGGAAAGTGGGGAGGACATCCCTGTCATGGACAGGCAGATGGACGTCCCTGTGGTGAACAGTGTGGAGGATATCCCTATGGTGGACAGTGGTAACGACATCCATGTGCTGGATAGTGATGAGGACATCCCTGTGGTGGACAGTAGTGAGGGTGTTACTGTGGTGCACAGGAAAACCTGATTTTGATGGACTGTGGGAAGGATGTCCCTGCTTTGGAGAGTGCAGAGGAAGTCTCTGGTGTGGACAGGGGTGAGGAAGTCTATGGTGTGCACCAGAAGATGTCCCTGTGGTGCACATTCATGAGGATATCCCTGTTGTGCACAGGAGGATGTCCCTCTGGTGCACAGCAGGGAGGAGGTCTCTGTGGTTTACAGTGGGAAGGACATCCCTGTGTTTGAGAGTTGGGAGGAAATCCCTGTGGTGGACTGTGGGAAGGACGTGGTTGCAGCGGACATTGGTGAAAGAATTTCATTGTGGTGCACAGTGGGGATGATGGCCTTGTGAACAGTGGGGAGGACGTTCCTGTGGTGCACAAGAAAACGTCTCTTTGGTGGAAAGTGGGAATGATTTCCCTGGAGTGGAGAGTGCAGAGGACATCTCTGCGAGGGACAGTGGTAAGAACATTTCTGTTATGAACAGAAGAATGTTCCTGTGGTGAACAGTGGGAAGGATGTTACTGTGGTTAACAGTCTGAAGGAAGACCCTGTGGTGGACAGCAGGGAGGACCTCTCTGTGGTGGACAGTGGAAAGGACGTGCCTGTTGTGGACAGTGGTGAGGACCTCACTGCCATGGTTATTGGGAAGGGCGTCCCTGTGGTGAACAGTGGAATGGATGTTTCTGTGGTGGACAGTGGAGAGGACCCCCTCATGGTGGCTAGTGGAAAGGACATCACAGTGGTGGACAGTGGTGAGGACATTTCTGTGATGGACAGTGGTGAGGAAGATTCTCTGGTGCAATGGAAAATGTCCCTTTGGTGGACATTGGAAAGTACATCTCTGTGGTGGACAGTAGAGAGAAACACACTGTGGTGGAGAGTGGGAAGAACATTTATGTTGTGGACAGTGGGAAGAAAGTCCCTGTTGTCGATATTTTGAAGGACCTCCTTGTGGTGAACAGTAGGAAGGATATCCCTCTGGTGGACAATGGGGAGGACATCCCTGTGTTGGACAGTGGGAAGGATATTCCTCTGGTGGACAGTAAAGAGGACTTTTCTGTGTTGGACATTTGAGATGACATCCCTGTGGTGAATCATATGAAAGACATTTCTTTGGTTGATAATGGGGAGGATGTACCTGTTGTGGAGAGTTCAGAAGACATCTCTGGGGTGGAGAATGTTGCTGACATCCCTGGTGTGCAAAGGAGGAGGTCCCTGTGGTCTACAATAGTGAGGATATCCCTGTTGTGTACAGAAAAATGTCCCCGTTGTGAAAGGTGGGGAGGATGTCACTGTGGTTAGCAGTGGTCAGGGTGTCTCTGTGGTGGACAGTTGAAATATGTACCTTTGGTGGACAGTGGGATGAACATCCCTTTGGTTTACAGTGGGAAGGACATCCCTGTGGGAGACAGTGGGTAGGTTGTCCCTGTGGAGGGCAGTGGGTAGAACTCTCTGTGGTGGACAGTGGGAAGGACATCCTTGTTGTAGACATTGGGGGGAATATTTCTGTGGTGGACAGTTGAAATGACATCCCTGTGGTAGACATTGGAGAATACCTACATATGGTGGAGTTTGGGGAGGACCTCCCTGTGGTAGACAGTGGGTAGGAGGTCCCTGTGGTGGACAGGGGCTGGTACATTCCTGTAGTAGACACTGGGGAGGACATCCCTGTGATGGAGAGTGAAAAGAACATCCCTGTTGTGGACAGTGGGGATGACGTCCCTATGGTGGACAGTGGTAATGACATCACTTTGATGGACAGTATATAGGAACTTCCTGTGGTGGACAGTGGGAAGGAGTTCCCTGTGGTGGACTGTGGGAAGGACATTTATGTTGTGGACTGTGGGAAGAACATCTCTGTTGTGGACATTGGGAAAGACCTCCTTGTGGTGAACTGTGGGAAGAACGTCCCTCTTGTGGATAGAGGGGAGGATGTCACTTAGGTGGACATTGGGAAGGACATCCCTGTGGTGGACAGTGTGGAGGACTTTTCTGTCAAGGACAGTGGGAAGGACATCCCTGTTGTAGACAGTGGGTAGGATGTCACTGGTTTGGACAGTGGAAAGGACATCCCCGTGGTGGACAGTAGAGAGGACCCTTCTGTGGAGAACAGTGCGAAGAAGGTCCATGTGTTGAACAGCGGAGAGGATATTTATGTTGTGTATTGTGGAAAGAATGTCCATGTTGTGGACATTAGGAAAGACCTCCGTGTGGTGGGCAGTGGGAAGCATTTCCCACTCGTTGACAGTGGGGAGAAACTCCATGTGGTCGACAGTGGGAAGGAAGTCTCTGTGGTGGACATAGGAGAGGACATCATTTAGTGGACATTGGGAAGTATGTTCCTCTTGTGGACAGCAGGGTGTACCTTTCTGTAGTGGACAGTGGGAATGACATACCTGTTGTAGACAGTGTGGAGGACGTCCCTTTAGAGGACAGTGGAAAGGACATCCCTTTGGTGGACAGTAGAGAGGACTTCCCTGTGGTGGAAAATGGGAAGGATGTCCCTGTGGTTGACCATGGGAAAGACATGTCTGTTGTGGACAGGGTGGAGGACATCCCTGTGGTGGACAGTGGAAAGGACATACCTTTGGTGGACAGATGAGAGGAATTCCCTGCAGTGGACAGTGAGGAGGATGTCCCTGTGGTGGACATTCGAATGATATATAAGTTGTGGACTGTGGGAAGGACGTCCCTGTTGTGTACATTGGGTAAAAACTCCTTGTGGTGAACAGTGGGAATGTGTCCATCTGTTGGACATTGGGAAGGAACTACCTGTGGTGGACAGTGGGAAGGATGTCCTTGTGGTGGAGGGAGGAGAGGTCTTCACTTAGGTGGACAGTGATAAGGACATCCCTGTGGTGGATATTAGAGAGGACCTCTCTGTGGTGAACAGTGGGAAGAAGATATGTGTGGTGGAGAGTATGAAGGACATTTATGTTGTGGATTGTGGGAAGTACATGTTGTGGACATTGGGAAGGTCCTCCATGTGGTAGACAGTGGGAAGCATGCCACTCTCGTGGACAGTGGGAAGAAACTAAATGTGGTGGACAGTGGGAAGGATGTCTCTGTTGTGAACATAGGAGAGGACATCATTTAGTGGACATTGGGAAGTATGTTCCTGTTGTGGACAGCAGGGTGTAAATTTCTGTGGTGGACAGTGGGAACGACATGCCTATTGTGGACAGTGTGGTGGACGTCCCTTTGGTAGATAGTAGAAAATACATCCCTGTGGTGGACAATAGAGAGGACTTCCCTGTGGTGGACAATGGGAAGGAGGTTCCTGTGGTGGAACATGAAAAGGACATGCCTGTTCTGGACAGGGCAGAGGACATCCCGATGGTGGACAGTGGAAAGGACATACCTGTGGTGGACAGTAAAGAGGACTTCCCTGCAGTGGACAATGAGAAGGAAGTCCCTGTGGTAGACATTGGAAGGACATAGATGTGGTGGACTGTGGGAAAGACGTCCCTGTTGTGGACATTGAGAAAGACCTCCTAGTGGTGAAGTGTGGGAAGGATATCCCTCTGGTGGACATTGGGGAGGAACTGCCTGTGGTGGACAGTGGGAAGGATGTTCCTGTGGTTGAGAGAGGGGAGGTCGTCACTTAGGTGGACAGTGGTAAGGACATCCCTGTCATGGATATTAGAGAGGACCTCTCTGTGTTGAACAGTGGGAAGAAGGCACCTGTGGTGGAGTGTGGGAAGGACATTTATGTTGTGGATTGAGGGAAGGACGTACATCTTGTGGACATTGGGAAAGACCTCCATGTTTTCTACAGTGCTAAGCATGTCCCTCTGGTGGACAGTGAGGAGGACCACCATGTGTTGGACAGTGGAAAGGATGTCCCTGTGGTGGACAGAAGAAAGAACAAAATTGAGGTGGACATTAGGAAGTACGTTTCTGTTGTGGACAGCAGAGTGTACCTTTCTCTGGTGGAGAGTGGGAAGGATATGACTGTTGTGGACATTGTGGTGGACATCCCTGTGGTGGAGAGTGGAAAGGACATCCTCGTGGTGGACAGTAGAGAGAACTTCCCTGTGGTGGACAGTGGGAAGGAGGTCCCTGTGGTGGAGAGTGAAAAGGACATACCTGTTGTGGACAGTGTGGAGGACATCGCTGTGGTGAACAGTGGAAAGGATATCCCTGTGGTGGACAGTAGAGAGAACATCTCTGTGGTGGACAGTAGGAAGGAGGTCCATGTTGTGGACACTGGAAGGACCTATATGGTGTGGACTGTGGGAAGGACGTCCCTGTTGTGGACAATGGGAAAGACCTTTTAGTAGACAGTGCGAAGGATGACCCTCTTGTGGACAGAGGGGAAGACATCCCTGTGGTGGAAAGTAAAAAGGACATCACTGTTATGCTCTGAGGTGAGGATATCACTGAGGTGGACAGAGAAAAGACTTCCCTGTGGTGGAGAGCATGGAGGACCTTTCCATTTTGAATTGTGGGAAGGACATCCCTGATGTAAACAGTGGAGAAGACATCCATGTGTTGTACAGCGGAGAGGATTTCACTGTGGTGGACTGTGGGGTAGAAGTTACTGTGGTGCACTGGAGAACGTCCTTGTGGTGCATATTCAGAATGATGTCCATATGGTGGAGAGTGTGCAGGACATATCTGTGGTGGACAGTAGTTAGGACATCCCTGTTGTGCTAGTGGGGAGGATGTCCCTGTTGTTTACAGTGGGAAGGACCTCAATGTGTTTGGTAGTTGGTAATACATCCAGGTTGTGGACAGTTGGGAAGATGTCACTGTGGTGGAGAGTTGAGAGGATTTCACTGTGGTGAAAAGTGCAGATGACGGCCTTGTAGACAGTAAGAACAACATTCCTGTGGTGCACAAGAGAATGTCTCTTTGGTAGACAGTGAGAAGAATGTTCGTGTAGTGGGGAGAGTAGAGGATATCTCTGGGGTGTACAGTAGTAAGAACATCTCTGTTGTGCACAGCAGTATGTCCCTGAGGTGTACAGTGAGGAGGACATCACTGTGGTGGACATGCAGAAGAATGTTCCTGTTGTGGACAGTGAGGAGGACCTTCCTGTGGTGGACAATGTGTAGGATGTTCCTGTGGTTTACACTGTGGAGGATATTCATGTTGTGGACAGTGGTGAAGATGTCCCAGTAGTGGACATTTGTGAGGACAACCATGTTGTGAACAGTGGTAGGGATGTCACTGTGGTACACAGGAGAATGTCCCTGTGGTGGACAGTGGGAAAGAAATCTCCTTGGTGAACAGTGGAAAGGAGGTGGACAGTTGGGAGGACCTCCCTGTTTTGGACTGTGGAGAGGACGTTTCTGTGGTGGACACTGGGATGTTCATCTTTGTTGTGGACAGTGTATAGGACGACAATGTGGTAGACAGTGGAAAGGACATCCCTGTGGTGGACAGTAGAGAGGACTTCCCTGCGGTGGACAGTTGGAAAGACATATATGTTATGGACAGTGGGAAGGACGTCCCTGTTGTGGACATTGGGAAAGATCTCTTTGAGGTGGACATGGGAAGGGTGTGCCTCTTGTGGACAGTGGGGAGGACCTCATAGTGTTGGACAGTGGGACGGATATCCCTGTTATGATCTGAGGAGAGGATATCACTGAGGTGGACAGTGGGAAGAACGTCCTCTTGTTGGAAAGCTGGGAGGACTTTTCTGGTGTGAATAGTAGGAAGGACATCCCTGTTGTAGACAATGGGGAGGATATTGTGGTGGAGGACAGTGGGGAGGATTTCACTGTGATGGACAGTGGGGAGGATGTTATTGTGGTACACTGGAGAATGTCCCTGTGGTGCATAGTTGAAAGGATGTCCATATGGTAGAGAGTGCAAAGGACATCTCTGTGGTGGACAGTGGTTAGGACATCCCTGTTGTGCACAGGAGGATGCCCCTGTGGTGCACAGTGGGGAGGAAGTCCCTGTTGTTTACAGTTGGAAAGATGTCACTGTGTTTGATAGTTGGGAGGATATCCATATTGTGGACATTTGGGAGAATGTGCCTGTGTTGGAGTGTTGAGAGGATTTCACTGCAGTGGACAGTGTTGATGATGGCCTTGTGAACATTAAGGACAATGCTCCTGTGCTGCACAAGAGAATGTCTCTTTGGTGGACAGTGAGAAGAATGTCCTTTTAGTGGAGAGTGCAGAAGACATCTCTGGGGTGGACAGTGGTAAGGACATCCCTTTTGTGCACAGGAGGATGTCCCTGTGGTGTACAGTGGCAAGGCCTTCACTGTGGTGTACAGTAAATAGCACTTTCCTGTGGTGAACCATTGAAATGATGTCATTGTATTCAACAGTGGGAAGAACATTTCTTTGGAAGACAGTGTGGTAGACATCAGTGTGGTGGACAGGCAGAAGGATGTCCCTTTGGTGGACAGAGGGCAGGACCTCTCTACTGTGTAGAGTGTGTAGGATATCCCTGTTGTTTGCAGTGTGGAGGATATTTGTGTGGTGGATGGTTGTGAGGATTCCCTGTAGTGCATATTGTTGAGGACAACCATGTTTTGGACAATGATAAGGATGTCCTTGTAGTACACAAAGGGATGTCGCTATGGTGGACAGTGGGAAGGACATCTGTTTGGTGGACCGTGGAAAGAACATCCCTGTTGTGGACAGTGGGGAGGACATCCCCATGGTGGACAGTGGTAATGACATCACTTTGATGGAAAGTAGAGAGGACCTCCCTTAGGTAGACAGTGGGAAGGAAGTCCCTGTGGTGGACAGTGGGTAGGACATTTATTTTGTGGACTGTAGGAAGAACATCACTGTTGTGGACATTGGGAAAGACCTCTTGTAGTGAACTGTTGGACGAATGTCCCTCTTGTGGACAGAGTGGAGGACATCACTTATGTGTACAGTGGAAAGGACATCCCTGTGGTGGACAGTGGGGAAGACGTGTTGTGGACTGTGGGAAGGATGTCCCTGTGGTGGATAGATGGGGAGGAACTTCTTGGTGTGGACAGTTGGTAGGATGTCCCTGTGGTGGACAGAGAGTAGGACCATTCTGTTGTGGACAGTGAGATGGACGTCCTTGTGGAGGATAGTGAGGAGTACGTCCCTGTTGTCTACAGTGGGATGGATGTTGCTGTAGTGGACAGTTGGGAACATATTTGTATGGTGGACAGTTTGGAAGATGTCTCGTGTTAAACAGTGGGAAGGAAGTCCTTTTTGTGGACAGTGAAAGGATGTCCATGTGGTGGACAAAGGGAAGGACGTCCCTCTTGTATACAGTGGGGAGGTTCTCCATGTGGTGGACGTCCCTGTGGTGGAAAGTGGAGAGGATGTTTCTGTTTTGGACAACTGAGAGGACATTACTCTGGTGGACATTGTGAAGGGCGTCCCTGTGATGAACAGCAGGGAGGACCTCTCTGTGGTGGACAGTGGTAAAGGTGCACCTGTGATAGACAGTGATGAGCATGTTTCTGTGGTGGACAGTGGAAAAATCGTCCCAGTTGTGGACAGTGGTGAGGACCTCCCTGTCATGGATATTGGGAAGGACATCCCTATGGTGAACAGTGGAATGGATGTTTCTGTGGTGGACAATGGAGAGGACCTCCTCATGGTGGAAATGGAAAAGATGTCACAGTGATGGACACTGGTGAGGAAGTTTCTGTGGTGGACAGTGGTGAGGAAGTTTCTCTGGTGCAAAGGAAAATGTCCCTTTGGTGGACAGTGGAATGTACATCTCTGTGGTGGACAGTAGAGAGAAACACAATGTGCTGTACATGGAAAGAACATTTATGTTGTGGACAATGGGAAGGAAGTCCCTTTTGTTGATATTGTGAAGGACCTCATTATGGTGAACAGTGGGAAGGATATCCGTCTGGTGAACATTAGGGAGGACATCCCTGAGGTGGACCGGGGGAAGGACATCCCTGTGGTGGACAGTGAAGAGGACTTTTCTGTGTTGGACATTTGAGATGACATCCCTGTGATGAATAGTGAGAAAGATGTTTCTTTGGTGGATAGTGGGGAGGATGTCCCTGCTGTGGAGAGTGCAGAGTTAACATCTCTGGGGTGGAGAGTGCTGCTGACATCCCTGGTGTGCAAAGGAGGATGTCCCTGTGGTGCACCGTGGTGAGGATATCCCTGTTGTGCACAGGAAAATATCCTTGTTCTGCAAAGTGGGTAGGATGTCCCAGTGGAAAACAGTGAAAAGGATGTCACTGTGGTGGACAATTTGGAGGATGTCCCTGTGGTGGACAGTGGGAAGGACGTCCCTTTGGTGGACAACAGGGAGGACTTCTTTATGATGGACTGTATGAAGGACGTCCTTGTGGTGGTCAGTGGGGAGGATGTCCCTGTGGTGGACAGTATGGAGGATGACTCTGTGGTGGACAGTTGAAAGATGTACCTTTGGTGGAGAGTGGGAAGGACATCCCTGTAGTAGACAGTTGGTAGGATGTCTCTGTGGTGGACAACGGGAAGAATGTCCTTGTTGAAGACAGTGGGAAGGACGTCCCTGTGGTGGACAGTGTGCATGATGTCCCTGTGGTGGACAGTGGGGTGGACATCCCAGTGGTGAACAGTGGTGAGAACGTTTCTGTGGTGCACAGGAGAACGTCTCTTTGGTGGACCATAGGAAGAATTTCCCTGTTGTGGTGAGTGCAGAGGACATCTCAGGGATGGACAGTGGTGAAGATGTCCCTGGTGTGCACTGGAAGATGTCCCTGTGGTGCCCACTCATGAGGACATCACTGTTGTGAACAGGAAATTGTTCCTGTGGTGCACAGTAAGGAGGATGTCCCTGTCTTGAACAGAGGTGTGGTGGACAGTTGGTTGGACCTCTCTATGGTGGAAAGTGGGAAGGATGTCCCTGTGGTGGACAATGGGAAGGACAACCCTGTTGTGGAAAGTGGGAATGATGTCCCTGTGAAGGACAGTGGGGAGGACATCCTTGTGGTGAACAGTGGTGAGGACCTTTCTGTGGTGCACTGCAGAATTTCCCTTTGGTCGACCCTGGGAAGGATGTCTCTGTTTTGTAGACTGCAGAGTATATCTCTGTGGTGGACAGTGGTGAAGATGTCTCTGGTGTGCATTGGAAGATGTCCCTGTGGTGCACAGTCATGAGGATGACCCTCTTGTACACAGGAGGATGTTACTGTGGTGCACAGTAGGGAAGATGTCCATCTTTTGAACAGTGGGAAAGAACACCCCAGTTTTGGACACTGGTGAGGACAACCCTGTGGTGGACAGTGGGGTTTACATCTCTGTGGTAGAAAAGGGAAGGATGTCACTGTGGTGAACAATTTAGAGGATGTCCCTGTGGTGATCAATTGAAAGGACATCCCTTTGATGGACAGTGGTAAGGATGTCCCTGTGGTAGACAGCGGTGAGGACATCCATGTGATGGACAGTGGAAAGGATGTCCATGTGGTGGACAGTTGGAAGAATATCCCTTTGGTGGACTTTGGGAAGGACATCCCTTTGGTGGACATTGGGAAGTATGTCACTGTGGTAGACAGTGGAAAGGACGTACCTCTGGTGGACAGTGGAAAGGATGTCCCTGTGGTGGACAGTGGGGAGGATGACCCTGCGCTGGACAGTGGGGAAGACATTCCTGTAGTAAACAGTTGTGAGGATGTTTCTGTGGTGCACTGGAGAATGTCATTTTGGTGGACCGTGGGAAGAATGTCCTTGTTTTGGAGAGTGCAGAGGACATCTCTGGGGTACATAGTGGTGAAGATGTCCCTGTTGTGCACTGAAAGATGTCCCTGTGATGCACAGTAATGAGGAAGTCCCTGTTGTGCACAGGAGGATGTCCCTGTGGTGCACAGTGGGTAGCATGTTCCTGTTTTGAACAATGGAAAAGAACACCCCTGTGGTGGACATTGGTGAGGACGCCCCTGTTGTGGACAGTGGGGAAACATCTCTTTGGTGGACAGTGGCATGGACAACTTTGTGATTGATGGGGGAAAGATGTCCCTGTGGTGAAGAGTGATGAGGACAACTCTGTGTTAGACATTGGTGATAACATCCCTGTGGTGGACATTGGGCAGGATGTCCCTGTGGTGAATAGTGGAAAAGATGTTTCTGTGGTGGGCAGTGGAGAGGACCTCCTCATGGTGGAAAGTAGAAAGGACGTCACAGTGGTGGACAGTGGTGAGGACGTTTCTGTGGTGGACAGTGGTGAGGAAGTTTCTCTTATGCAAAGGAAAATGTCTCTTTGGTGCACAGTGGAAAGTACATCTCTGTGGTGGACAGTAGAGAGAAACACACTCTGGTGGATAGTGGGAAGAACATTTATATTGTGGACAGTGGGAAGGAAGTTGCTGTTGTCGATATTGGGTAGGACCTCCTTGTGGTGGACAGGGGGAAGACATCCCTGTGGTGGACAGTGAAGAGGTCTTTTCTGTGTTGGACATTTGGGATGACATCCCAGTGGTGAATATTGGGAAAGATTTTTCTTTGGTGGATAGTGGGGAGGATGTCCCTGTCGTGGAGAGTTCAGAGGACATCTCTGGGGTTGAGACCGTTGATGACATCCCTGGTGTGCAAAGGAGGATGACCTTGTGGTGCACAGTGGTGAGGTTATCCGTGTTGTGTACAGGAAAATGTCCTTGTTGTGCAAAGTAGGTAGGATGTCCCAGTGGTGAACAGTGGAAAGGATATCACTGTTGTGGACAATTTGGGGGATGTTCCTTTGTTGGACAGTAGAAAAGACATCCATGTGGTGGACTTTGGGGAGGTCCACTTTGTAGTGAGCATTGGGGAGAAACTCCCTGTGGTGGACAGTGGAAAGGATGTCCCTGTTGTGCACAGGAGGATGTCCCTTTGGTGAACAGTTAGAATCATGTCACTGTGCTGGACATTGGTGAAGATCAACCTGTGGTGGACAGTTTTATGGATGTCCTTGTGGTACACAGGAGGACATCTCTGTGGTGGACAGTGGGGAGGACCTCTCTCTGATGGACAGTGGGGAGGAAATTTCTGTGGTGCACAGTTGTGTGGACTTCCCTGTGGTGAAAAGTGTGTTGAACATCCCTGTAGTGGACAGTTGGGAGGACATCCCTGCGGTAAACTGTCATAATAATGTCCTTTTGTGGACAGTGGAAGTATGTTCATGTTGTGGACAAGGGGAGTATGTCCCTATGGGAGACAGTGGTGGACATGTGTAGGATATCTCTGTGGTGGACAGTGGGGAGGACATCCCTGTTTGGTAAGTGGGGAGGATATTCTTGTAATGGACAGTGGGGAGGACATCTCTGTGGTGGACAGTGAAGAGGACTTTTCTTTGTTAGACATTTGGGATGACATCACTGTTGTGATTAGTGTGAAAGACCTTTCTTTGGTGGATAGTAGGGAGGATGTCCCTGTCGTGGAGAGTTCAGAGGACATCTCTGGGGTGGAGAGTGTTGCTGACATCCTTGGTGTGCAAAGGAGGATGTCCCTGTGGTGCATAGTAGTGAGGATATTCCTGTTGTGTACAGGAATATATCCCTGTTTTGCAAAGTGGGGAGGATGTCCCTGTGGTGGACAGTGAGGGGGACGTCCCTGTGATGGACAGTGGAAATAACATCCCTGTTGTGGACAGTGGGGAGGACATCCCTATGGTGGACAGTGGTAATGACAGCACTTTGATGGACAGTAGAGAGGACCTCCCTGTGTTGGACAGTGGGAAGGAGGTCCCTGTGGTGGACAGTGGGAAGGACATTTATGTTGTGGACTGTGGGAAGAACATCTCTGTTGTGGACATTGGGAAAGACCTCCTTGTGGTGAACTGTGGGAAGAATGTCCCTCTTGTGGACAGAGGGGAGGACGTCACTTAGGTGGACATTGGGAAGGACATCCCTGTGGTGGACAGTGAGGAGGACCTTTCTGTGGAGGTCAGTGGGAAGGACATCCCTGTTGTGGACAGTGGGTAGGATGTCACTTGTTTTGACAGTGGTAAGGACATTTCTGTGGTGGATAGTAGAGAGGACTTCCTTGTGGTGGACAATGGAAAGGAGGTCCCTGTGGTGGACCATGGAAATGACATGCCTGTTGTGGATGGTGCAGAGGACGTCAATGTGGTGGACAGTGGAAAGGACATCCCTGTGGTGAACAGTAGATAGGACTTACCTGCGGTGGACAATGAGAAGGAGGTCCCTGTGGTGGACATTGGAAGGACATATATTTTGTGGACTTTGTGAAGGACGTCCCTGTCGTGGACATTGGAAAAGACCTCCTTGTGGTGAAAAGTGGGAAGGATGTCCCTCTGGTGGACATTGGGGAGGAACTCCCTGTGGTGGACAATGGGAAAGATGTCCCTGTGGTGTAGAGAGGGGAGGTCGTCACTTAGGTGGACAGTGGTAAGGACATCCCTGTGGTGGATATTAGAAAGGACCTCTCTGTGGTGAACAGTGGGAAGAAGATACCCATGGTGGAGGGTGGGAAGGATATTTATGTTGTGGATTGTGGGAAGGACATACATGTTGTGGACATTGGGAAGGACCTCCGTGTGGTGGACAGTGGGAAGCATGTCCCTCTCCTGGACAGTGGGGAGAAACTCCAGGTGGTGGACAGTGGGAAGAACGTCTATGTGGGACATAGGAAAGGATATCATTTAGTGGACATTGTGAAGTATGTTCCTGTTGTGGACAGCAGGGTGTACCTTTTTGTGGTGGAGAATGGGAAGGACATGCCTGTTGTGGACAGTGCGGTGGACATCCCTGTGGTGGACAGTGGGAAGGAGGTCACTGTGGTGGAGAGTGAAAAGGACATACCTGTTGTGGACAGTGTGGAGGACATCCCTGTGGTGAACAGTGGAAAGGACATCCCTGTGGTGGACAGTAGAGAGGACTTCCTTGTGGTGGACAGTAGGAAGTCCATGTTGTGGACATTGGAAGGAACTATATGGTGTGGACTGTGTGAAGGATGTCCCTGTTGTGGAAAATGGGAAAGACCTTTGGTGGACAGTGGGAAGGATGACCCTCTTGTGGACAGTGGGGAGGATGTCCCTGTGGTGGAAAGTGGGAAGGACATCCCTGTTATGGTCTGAGGGGAAGATATCATTGAGGTGGACCGCAGGAAGGACGTCCCTGTAGTGGAGAGCAGGGAGGACCTTTCTGTTTGGAAATGTGGGAAGGACATCCTTGTTATAGACAGTGGAGAGGACGTCCATGTGTAGGACAGTGGGGAGGATTTCACTGTGGTGGACAGTGTGGTTGATTTACTGTGGTGCACTGGAGAACGTCCTTGTGGTACATAGTCAAAATGATGTCCATATGGTGGAGAGTGCGGAGGACATAGCTGTGGTGGACAGTAGATAGGACATACCTGTTGTACTCTGTGGGGAGCATGTCCCTGTTGTTTACATTGGGAAGGACCTCACTGTGTTTGGTAGTTGGTAGGACATCCCTGTTGTGGACAGTTTGGAGTATGTCACTGTGCTGGAGAGTTGAGAGGATTTCACTGTGGTGGACAGTGCAGATGGCCAGGTAGACAGTAAGAACAACGTTCATGCGGTGCACAAGAGAATGTCCCTTTGGTGGACAGTGAGAAGGATGTCCTTGTAGTGGGGAGTGCAGAAGACATCTTTGGGGTGTACAGTGGTAATAACATCTCTGTTGTGCACAGGATGATGTCCATGAGGTGTACAGTGGGGAGGACATCACTGTGGTGGACAAGCAGAAGGATGTTCCTGTGGTGGACAGTGGGGAATACATTCTTGTGGTGGACAATGTGTAACATGTCCCTGTGGTTTACATTGTAGAGGATATTCATGTTGTGGACAGTGGTGAGGACATCGCTGTAGTGGACATTGGTGAGGGCAACCATGTTGTAGACAGTGGTAAGGATGTCCTTGTAGTACACAGGAGGATGTCCCTGTGGTAGACAGCAGGAAAGACATCTCTTTGGTGAACAGTGGAAAGGACACCCCTGTGGTGGACAGTTGGGAGGACCTCCCTCTTTTGAACAGGGGAGAGGACATTACTGTGGTGGACAGTGGGATGTACATGTTTGTTGTGGACAGTGTAGAGGACGTCAATGTGGTGGACAGTGGAAAGGACATCCCTGTGTTGGACAGTAGAGAGGACTTCTTTGTGGTGGACAGTAGGAAGGAGGTCCATGTTGTGGACATTGGGAAAGACCTCTTGGAGGTGGACATGGGAAGGTGTGCCCCTGGTGGACAGTGGGGAGGACCTCCTTGTGGTGGACAGTGGGAAGGACATCTCTGTTATGATCTGAGAGAGGATATCACTGATATGGACAGTGGGAAGAACGTCCTCTTGGTGGACAGCGGGGAGGACCTTTCTGGTGTGAATAGTAGGAAGGACATCCCTGTTGTAGACAATGGGGAGGATATCCCAGTGGTGTACAGTGAGGAGGATTTCACTGTGATGGACAGTCGGGAGGATGTTACTGTGGTGAACTGGAGAATGTCCCTATGGTGCATAGTTGAAAGCATGTCCATATGGTCGAGTGTGCAGAGGACATCTCTGTGGTGGACAGTGGTTAAGACATTTCTGTTGTACACAGGAGGATGTCCCTGTCATGCACAGAGGGGAGAAAGTCCCTGTTGTTTACAGTGGGAAGGACGTCACTGTGTTTGATAGTTGGGAGGATATCCATGTTGTGGACATTTGGGAGGATGTCCCTGTGTTGGGGTGTTGAGAAGATTTCACTGTGGTGGACAGTGTTGATGAAGGCCATGTGGACAGTAAGGACAATGCTCCTGTGGTGCACAATAGAATGTCTCTTTGGTGGACAGTGAGAAGGATGTCCTTGTAGTGGGGAGTGCAGAAGACATCTCTGGGATGGACAGTGGTAAGAACAATCCCTGTTGTGCACAGGAGGATGTCCCTGTGGTGTAGAGTGGGAAGGACATCCCTGTGGTGTACTTTGAAGAGGACTTTCCTGTGGTGGACCATTGAAATGATGTCATTGTGGAAGACAGTGGGAAGGACGTCCCTTTGTAGGAGAGTGGGGAGGACATCACTGTGGTGGACAGGCAGAAGGATGTCCCTTTGGTGGACAGAGGGGAGGACCTCTCTATGGTAGAGAGTGGGTTGGATGTCCTTCTGGTTTACACTGTGGAGGATATTCTTGTGTTGGATGGTGGTGAGGATTCCCTGTAGTGCATATTTTTGAGGGCAACCATGTTTTGGACAATGGTAAGACTGTCCTTGTAGTACACAGGAGGATGTCCAGGTGAGTGGACAGTGGGAAGGACATCTGTTTGGTGGGCCATGGAAAGAAAGTACCTGTGATGGACAGTTGGGAGGACCTCCCTGTGGTGGACAGTGTGGAGGACATTTCTGTCGAGGACAGTGGGGAAGCTGTCCCTGTGGTGGACAGTGGAAAAAACATCTCTTTGGTGGACTGTGGAACGAACGTCCCTGTGGTGGACAGCTGGGAGGACCACCCTGTGGTGGACAGTGGGAGCACATTTCTGTTGCAGACAGTGGGATGGACACCCTGTGGTGGAATATGGGGAGGACATCACTTTGGTGGACAGTGGGGAGGACTTTTCTGTGGTGGAAAGTGGGAAGAATGTCCCTGTGGTGGACAGCAGGGAAGACATCTCTGTGGTCTACAGTGGGAAGGACATCACTGTTGTGGACAATCGAAAGAATATTCCCGTTGTGCACAGTTGTGAAGACGTCCCTGTTGTGCATAGGAGGAAGTCCCTGTGGTGCAAAGTGAGGAGGATGTTTCTTTGGCGGACAATGGGAAAGACGTCCATGTGGTGGACTGTGGTGAGGTCCATTCTGTAGTGAACATTGGGGACAATATCCCTGTGGTGGAGAGTGGAAAGGATGTCCCTGTGGTGAACATTGGTCAGGATGTCCCTGTTGTACACAGGAGGATGTCTTTGTGGTGAACAGTGGGAAGGATGTCACTGTGCTGGACATTGGTGAAGATGACACTGTGGTGGACAGTTTTATGGATTTCTTTGTGGTACACAGGACATCCCTGTGGTGGACAGTGGAGAGGACATCCCTGTTTAAACCAGGGAGGACATCATTGTGGTGGACAGTGGGGAGGACATCACTGTGGTGGACAGTGGGAAGAATGTCCCTGTGGTGGACAGCAGAATGAACCTCTTTGTGGTGTACAATGGGAAGGACGTTTCTCTGTTGGACAGTGCAGAGGATGTACTTGTGGTGGACAGTGGAAAGACGTTCTATGGTGGACAGCGGGAAGCCTGTCCCTGTGGTGTAGAGCAGGGTCGACCACTCTGTGGTAGAGAGTGGGAAGGACATCCCTGCTGTGGACAGTAAAAGGAAGTCCCGTTTTTGCACATTGGGGAAGATGTCCCTCTGGTGAACAGTGGGAAGTATATTTCTGTGGTGGACTGTGGTGAGGACGACCCTGTGGTGGACAGTGGTAAGGATGACCCTTTGGTAGACAGCAGAGAGGAACTCACTTTGGTGGACAGTGTGAATGACATCCCTGTGGTGGACAATGCAAATTATGTCCCTGTGGTGCACAGTGGTGAGGACATCCCTCTTGTGCACAGGAGGATGTCCTTGTGGTGGACAGTGGGAAGGACCTCACTCTGCTAGACTGTGGGGTAGGACGTCCCTGTGGTGGACAGTGGGAAGGACGCATATATGGTGGACAGTGGAGAAGATGTCTGTGTTTTAGACAGTGGGAAGGATGTCCCTTTCGTGGACAGTGGGATAGACGTCCCTTTGGTGGACTGTGTGGGAGGAACTCCTTGGGGTGGAGAGTTGGGAGGATGTCCCTGTGGTGGATAGTGGGTAGGACCTTTCTGTTGGGGAGAGTTGGATGTATGTCCTTGTGGAGAACAGTGGGGAGTATGTCCCTGTTGTTTACAATGGGTAAAATGGGATGGATGTTTTGTAGTGGACATTTGGGAACATATTTGTGTTGGACAGTTAGGGAGACATCCCTGTGTTAAACAGTGGGAAGGAAGTCCTTTATGTGGACAGCAAAAGGATGTCCATGTGGTGGACAATGGGAAGAACATCCCTGTTGTGGACATTGGGAGAGTCATTTTAGTGGACAGTGGGAAGGATGACCCTCTTTTGGACAGTGGGTAGGACGTCCTTGTGGTGGAAAGTGGGAAGGACATCCCTGTTATGGTCTGAGGGGAGGATATCACTGAAGTGGACAGAAGGAAGGACATCCCTGTGGTGGACAGCCGGGAGGACCTTTCTGTTTTGAATTGTGGGAAGGACATCCCTGTTGTAGACAGTGTGGAGGACATCCCTGTGCTGGACAGTGGGGAGGATTTCACTGTAGTGGACAGTAGGGAGGATGTTACTGTGGTGCACTGGAGAATGTACTTGTGGTGCATAGTCAGAAGGATGTCCATATGTTGGAGAGTGCGGAGGACATCTCTGTGGTGGACAGTGGTTAGGACATCCCTGTTGTGCCCAGTGGGGAGGATGCCCCTGTTGTTTACAGTGGGAAGGACTTCACTGTGTTTGATAGTTGAGAGGACATCTCTGTTGTGAAAAGTTGGGAGGATGTCAATGTCATGGAGAGTTGAGAGTATTTCACTGTGGTGGACAGTGCAGATGATGGCCTTGTAGACAGTAAGAACAATGTTCCTGTGGTGCACAAAAGAATGTCTCTTTGGTGGACAGTGAGAAAGATGTCCTTGTAGTGGGGAGTGCAGAGGACATCTCTGGGTTGTACAGTGGTAAGAACATCCCTGTTCTGCACAGGAGGATGTCCCTGAGGTGTACAGTGGGGAGGACATCACTGTGGTGGACAGGCAGAAGAATGTTCCTGTTGTGGACAGTGAGGAGGACCTTCCTGTGGTTGACAATGTGTAGGATGTCCCTGTGGTTTACAGTGTGGAGGATATTCATGATGTGGACAGTGGTGAGGACGTCCCTGTAGTGGACATTGTTGAGGAAAACCATGTTGTGGACAGTGGTAAGGATATCCTTGTCATACTCAGGAGGATGTCGCTGTGGTGGACAGTGGGAAGGACATCTCTTTGGTGAACAGTGGAAAGGACGTCCCTGTGGTGGAAAGTTTGGAGGACCTCCCTGTAGTCGACAGTGGAGATGACATTTCTGTGGTAGACAGTGGAATGTACATGTTTGTGGTGGACAGTGCGGAGGATGTCAATGTGGTGGAAAGTGGAAAGGACATCCCTGTGGTGGACAATAGAGAGGACTTCCCTGTGATGGACAGTGGGAAGGAGGTCCATTTGTTTGACAGTGGGAAGGACATATATGTTGTGGATAGTGGAAAGGACGTCCCTGTTGTGTACATTGGAAAAGACCTATTTGTTGTGGACACTGGGAAGTGTGTGACTCTGGTGGACATTGGGGGAACCTCCTTGTTGTGTACAGTGGAATGGACATCCCTGTTATGATCTGAGGAGAGGATATCACTGAGGTGGACAATGGGAAGGAAGTCCTCTTGGTGGACAGTAGGGAGGACCTTCCTGGTGTGAATAGTGGGAAGGACATCCCTGTTGTAGACAGTGGGGAGGACATCCTGGTGGTGGACAGTGGGGAGGATTTCACTGTGATGGACAGTGGGGAGGATGTTACTGTAGTTCACTGGAGAATGTCCCTGTGGTGCATAGTTGGAAGGATGTCCATATGCTGGAGAGTGTGGATGACATCTCTGTGGTGGACAGTGGTTAGGACATCCCTATTGTGCACAGAAGGATGTTCCTGTTGTGCACAGTGGGGAGGATGTCCCTGTTGTTTACAGTGGGAAGGACTTCGCTGTGTTTGATAGTTGGGAGGACATCCGTTTTGTGAACAGATGGGAATTGGAGAGTTACGAGGATGTTCCTGTGGTGGACAGTGGAGAGAAACACACTGTGGTGGACAGTTGGAAGAAGATTTATGTTGTGGACAGTGGGAAGGAAGTGCCTGTTGTCGATATTGGGAAGGACCTTCTTGTGGTGAACAGTGGGAAGGATATCCCTCTGGTGGACAGTGGGGAGGACATCCCAGTGATGGACAGGGTTAAGGAAATCCCTGTGGTGGACAGTGAAGAGGACATTTCTGTGCTAGACATTTGGGATGACATCCCTGTGGTGAATAGTGGGAAAGATGTTTCTTTGGTGGATAGTGGGGAGAATGTCCCTGTCGTGGAGAGTGCAGAGGACATCTCTGGGGTGGAGCGAGTTGCTGACATCCCTGGTGTGCAAAGGAGTATGTCCCTGTGTTGCACAGTGGTAGGATATCCCTGTTGTGCACAGGACAATGCCCCTGTTGTGCAAAATGGGTAGGATGTCCCAGTGGTGAACAGTGAAAAGGATGTCACTGTGGTGGACAATTTGGAGGATGTCCCTGTGGTGGACATTGGGAAGGACATTTATGTTGTGGACTGTGGGAAGAACATCTCTTTTGTGGACATTTGGAAAGATCTCCTTGTGGTGAACATTGGGAAGGATGTCCCTCTTGTTGACAGAGGGGAGGACATCACTTAGGTGGACATTGAAAAGGACATCGCTGTGGTGGACAGCGGGGAGGACCTTTCAGTGGTGAACAGTGGGAAGAAGGTCCATGTGTTGGACAGTGGAGAGGACATTGATGTTGTGGATTGTGGGAAGGATGTTCATTTAGTAGACATTGGGAAGAACTGCCATGTGGTGGACAGTGGGAAGCATGTCCCTCTCGTGGACAGTGGGGAGAAACAACATGCGGTGTACAGTGAAAAGTACATCTCTGTGGTGGACATACGAGAGGACATCATTTAGTGGACATTGGGAAGTACATTCCTGTTGTGGACAGCAGGGTGTACCTTCCTGTGGTAGACAGAGGGAAGGCCATACCTGTTGTGGACAGTGTGGAGGACGTCACTTAGGTAGACAGTGGTAAGGACATCCCTGTGGTGGATAGTAGAGAGGACCTCTCTGTGGTGAACTGAGGGAAAAATATCCCACTGGTGGAGAGTGTGAAGGACATTTATTTTGTAAATTGTGGGAAGGACGTACACTTCGTGATCATTGGGAAGGACCTCCATGTGTTCTACAGTGGTAAGCATGTCCCTCTAGTGGACAGTGGGGAGGACCACCATTTGGTCGACAGTGGGAAGGATGTCCCTGTGGTGGACAGAGAAAAGGACATCATTGTGGTGGACATTAGGAAGTACGTTCCTGTTGTGGACAGCAGGGTGTACCTTTCTGTGGTGGAAAGTGGGAAGGACATGCCTGTTGTGGACAGTGTGCTGGATATCCCTCTGGAGGACAGTGGACAGAACATGCCTGTAGTGGACAGTAGAGAAGACTTCCCTGTGGTGGACATTGGAAGGAGGTCCCTGTGGTGGAGAGTGAAAAGGACATGTCTGCTGTTGACAGTGTGGAGGACATCACTGTGGTGAACTGTGGAAAGGATATCCCTGTTGTAGACAGTGGGGAGGGCATCCCTGTGGTGGACAGTGGAGAGGATTTCACTGTGATGTACAGTGGAAAGGGTGTTACTGTGGTACACTGGAGAACATCCTTGTGGTGCATAGTCAGAAGGATGCCCATATGGTGGAGAGTGCGGAGGACATCTCTGTGGTGGACTGTAGTTAGGACATCCCTATTGTGCCCAGTGGGGAGGATGTCCCCGTTATTTACAGTAGGAAGGTCTTCACTGTGTCTGATAGTTGGGAGGACTTCCCTGTTGTGGACAGTTGGGAGGATGTCACTGTGATTGAGAGTTGAGAGGATTTCATTGTGGTGGACAGTGCAGATGACAGCCTTGTAGACAGTAAGAACGTTTCTGTGGTGCACAAGAGAATGTCTCTTTGGTGGACAGTGAGATGGATGTCCTTGTAGTGGAGAGTGCAGAGGACATCTCAGGGGTGTACAGTGGTAAGAACATCCCTGTTGTGCACAGGAGGATGTCCCTGAGATGTATAGTGGGGAGGACATCACTGTGGTGGACAGGCAGAAGGATATTCCTGTTGTGGACAGTGGGGAGGACCTCCCTGTGGTGCACAATGTGTAGGATTTCCTGTGGTTTACAGTATGGAAAATATTCATGTTGTGGACAGTGGTGAGGACGTCCCTGTAGTGGACATTGTTGAGGACAACCATGTTGTGGACAGTGGTAAGGATGTCCTTGTGGTACACAGGAGGATGTCCCTGTGGTGGACAGTGGGAAGGACATCTCTTTGGTGAAGAGTGGAAAGGACGTCCCTGTGTTGGACAGTTGGGAGGACCTCCATGTGGTGGACAGTGGAGTGGATGTTTCTGTGGTTGACAGTGGGATGGAATTCTCTGTGGTGGAATGTGGGGAGAACATCCCATTGGTCGACAGTGGGGAGGACATTCCTGTTGTGGAAAGTAGGAAGAATGTTCCTGTGGTGGACAGCAGTGAGGACATCCCTGTGGTCTACAGTGGGAAGGACATCTCTCTTTTGGACAGTGGAAAGAATATTCCTGTGGTGCACAGTTGTGAGTACATCCCTGTTGTGCATAGGAGGATGTCCCAGTGGTGCAAAGTGAGGAGGATTTTTGGTTCATTGATAGTGGGAAAGAGGTCCATGTAGTGGACTGTGGGGAGGTCCAGTCTGTAGTGAACATTGGGGAGGATGTCCCTGTGGTGGACAGTGGAAAGGATGTCCCTGTAGTGCACATTGGTCAGGATGTTCCTGATATGCACAGGAGGCTGTCCCTGTGGTGAACAATGGGAAGGATTTCACTCTGCTGGACATTGGTGAAGATGACCCTGTGGTGGACAGTTTTATGGATGTCCTTGTGGTACACAGGAGGACATCCCTGTGGGGGACAGTGGGAAGGACCTCTCTCTTATGGACATTTTGGAGGAAATCCCTGTGGTGGACAGTTTGGTGGACCTCTTTTTGGTGGACAGTTTGTACAAAGTCCCTGTCGTAGACAGTGGGGAGGACATCCCTGTGCTAAACTGTAGGAATAATATTCTTTTTGTGGACATTGGAAAGATGTCCATGGTGTGGACAAGGGGAGTACGTTTCTATGTTGGACAGTGGGGAGGACCTCCCTGTGGTGGACATGGGTAGGATGTCTCTGTGGGGGACAGTGGGGAGGACATGCATGTTTAAAGTGGGGAGGACATCTTTTTGGTGGACAGTGAGGAGGACATCTCTGTGGTGGACCTTGGGAAGAATGTCTCTGTGGTGGACAGCGGATTACGTCTCTGTGGTAGATGGGGGAAGGATGTCACTGTGGTGGAAAATTTGGAGAATGTCCCTGTGGTAAACAATTTGAAGGATGTCCCTTTGATGGACAGTGGGAAGGACGTCCCTGTGGTAGACAGTGGTGAGAACGTCCATGTGATGGACAGTGGGGAGGATGTCCATGTGGTGGACAGTTGGAATAACATTCCTCTGGTGGACTTGGGAAGGACATCCCTTCGGTGGACAGTGGAAGGGATGTCCCTGTGGTAGACAGTGAGAAGGACATCCTTGTTCTGGACAGTGAGGAGGATGTCCCTGTGCTGGACAGTGGGGAGTTCATCCCTGTAGTAAACAGTGGTGAGGATGTATCTATGGTGCACTGGAGAACATCATTTTGGTGGACCGTGGGAAGAATGTCCCTGTTTTGGGGAGTTCAGAGGACATTTCTAGGGTGGACAGTGGTGAAGATATCTCTGGTGTGCACTGGAAGATGTCCCTGTGGTGCACAGTCATGAGGATGTCCCTGTTGTGCACAGGTGGATGTCTCTGTGGTGCACAATGGTGAGGATGTTCCTGTTTTGAACAATGGGAAAGAACACCCCTGTGGTGGACATTGGTGAGGACGCCCATGTAGTGGACAGTGGGGAAACATCTCTGTGGTGGACAGTGGTGTGGACCTCTTTATGGTTGACGGGGGAAAGATGTCCCTGTGGTTAAGAGTGCTGAGTACAACTCTGTGTTGGACATTGGTGAGAACATCCCTGTGGTGGACATTGAGCAGGATGTCCCTGTTGCTGACAGAGTGTAGGACGTTCCCATGGTGAACAGTGGGGAGGTGGTTCCTTGATGGATTGTGGGAAGGATGTCCTTGTAGTGGACAGTGAGGAGGACGTCCCTGTGGTGAACAGTGGAAAGGACAACAGTAGATAGGACATCCCTGTGGTAGACCTTGGGTAGGATGTCACTGTTGTGGACAGTGAGAAGGACTTTTATGTTGTGGACAGTAAAAAGGATGTCCCTTTTGTGGACACTAAGAAGGACCTCCTTGTGGTGGACAGTGGGAAGGATATCCCTCTGGTGGACAGTTGGGAAGGACATCACTGTGGTGGACAGTGAATTGGAACTCTCTGTTTTGGACAGTTGGGGTGATATCCCTGTGGTGGACAGTGGGAAGGATATCTTTTTGTGGAGAGTGAAGAGCACATCCCTGTGATGGACAGGCAGAAGGACGTCCCTGTGGTGAACAGTGTGGGGGATGTTGCTGTGGTAGACAGTGGTAAGGACATCCCAGTGCTGGACAGTGATGAGGAAGTTCCTCTGGTGCACAGTGTTAAGGACATTTCTGTGGTGCACAGGAAAACATTATTTTGGTGGACTGTGGGAAGGATGTCCCTGTTTTGGAGAGTGCAGAGGAAATCTCCTCTTGGACAGTGGTGAGGACATCTATGGTGTGAACCGGAAGATGTCCCTGTGGTGCACATTCGTGAGGACATCTCTGTTGTGCACAGGATAATGTCCCTGTGGTGCACAGTGAGGAGGATGTCCCTGTGGTTTACAGTGGGAAGTACGTCCCTGCATTTGACAGCTGGGAGGATATCCCTGTGGTGGACTGTGGGAAGGACGTCTCTGCAGTGGACATTGGTGAGAGAATTTCACTGTGGTGGACAGTGGGGATGACGGCCTAGTGGACAGTGGGGAGGACGTTCCTGTGGTGCACAAGAAAACGTCTCTTTGGTGGACAGTGGGAAGAATTTCCCTGGAGTGGAGCGTGCAGAGGACATTTCTGCAATGGACAGTGGTAAGAACATTTCTGTTACATACATAAGAATGTCCCTGTGGTGCACAGTGGAAAGGATGTTCCTGTGGTGAACAGTGGGAAGGATTTCCCTGTGGTGGACATTGGTGAGGACGACCCTGTAGTAAGTAGTGGTGAGGATGTCTCTGTGGTGGACAGCAGGGAGAACCTTTCTGTGGTGGACAGTGGGTAGGATGTCCCTGTGATGGAAAGAGGGGAGGTAGTCACTGAGTTGGTCAGTGGGAAGGACTTCCCTGTGGTATATAGTGGTGAGTACTTCACTGTAGTGCACACTGAGGAGGACATCCCTGTGGATTACACTGTGGAGGACATCCATGTGGTGGACTATGGGGAGGACCTCCTTGTTGTGGACGGTGGGGTTGATGTCCATTTAGTCGACATTTGGAAGGACGTCCTTGTGGTGGACAGTGGGAAGGACGTCCCTTTGGTGGACAACTGGGAGAACTTCTCTATGGTGGACTGTATGAAGGACGTCCTTGTGGTGGTCAGTGGGGAGGATGTTTCTGTGGTGGACAATGGGGAGAATGTTTCTGTGGTGGACAGTTGAATGATGTCCCTGTGTTCGACAGTGGGAAGGACATCCCTTTGATGCACAGAGAGAAGAACATCCCTGTGGTAGACAGTGGTAAGGACGTCCATGTGATGGACAGTAGGGAGGATGTCCGTGTGGTGTACAGTTGGAAGAATGTCCCTGTGGTGGACTGTGGGAAGGACATCCCTTTGGCCGAAGTAGATATTACATCCCTGTGGTGGACAGTGGGTTGGAATTCTCTATGGTGGACAGTGGGAAGGATGTCCCTGTGGTGGACAATGGGAAGGACGACCCTGTTGTGAAAAGTGGGAAGTATGTCCCTGTGATGGACAGTGGGGTGGACATCCCTGTGGTGAACAGTGGTGAGGACCTTTCTGTGGTGCACTGGAGAATGTATTTTTGGTGGACTGTGGGAAGGATGTCCCTGTTTGGGGGAATGCAGAGGACATCTCTGGGGTCGACAGTGGTGAAGATGTCTCTGGTGTGCACTGGAAGATGTCCCTGTGGTGCATAGTCATGAGGATGTCCCTGTTGTGCACAGGTGGATGTTACTGTGGTGCACAGTAGAGAGGATGTCCATGTATTGAACAGTGGGAAAGAACACCCCAGTGGTGAACATTGGTGAGGACAACCCTGTAGTGGACAGTGGGGAAACATCCCTGTGGTGGACACTGGGGTTTACATCTCTGTGGTAGACAGGGGAAGGATGTCACTGTGGTGGAGAATTTGGAGGATGTCCCTGTGGTGAACAATTTGAAGGATTTCCCTTTGATGGACAGTGGGAAGGATGTCCCTGTGGTAGACAATGGTGAGGACCTCCATGTGATGGACAGTGGAAAGGAAGTCCCTGTGGTGGACAGTGAGAAGGAAATCCCTGTGGTAGACTGTGGGAAGGACATCTCTGCAGTGGACATTGGTGAGAGAATTTCACTGTGGTGGAAAGTGGGTATGATGGTTTTGTGAAGAGTGTGGAGGACATTCCTGTGGTGCACAAGAAAACGTCTCTTTTGTGGACAGTGGGAAGGATTTCCCTGGAGTGGAGAGTGCAGAGGACATCTCTGAAATGGACAGTGGTAAGAACATTTCTGTTATGCACAGAAGAATGTCCCTGTGGTGCACAGTGGAAAGGATGTTCCTGTGGTGAACAGTGGAAAGGATTTCCCTGTGGTGGACATTGGTGAGGACGACCCTGTGGTAAATAGTGGTAAGGATGTTTCTGTGGTGGACAGCAGGGAGAACCGTTCTGTGGTGGACAGTGGGTAGGATGTCCCTGTGATGGAAAGAGGGGAGGTAGTCACTGAGGTGGTCAGTGGGAAGGACATCCCTGTGGTATAGAGTGGTGAGTACTTCACTGTAGTGCACACTGAGGAGGACTTCCCTGTGGAGGACATCTGTGTGGTGGACTATGGGGAGGACCTCCCTGTGGTGGATGGTGGGGAGGATGTCCATGTAGTCAAAAGTTGGGAGGACGTCACTGTGGTGAACTCTGGGAAGGACATTTCTTTGGTTTACAGTGAGAAGAACATCCATGTTGTGGACAGTGGGGAGAACCTCCCTGTGGTGGACTGTAGGAAAGATGTCCCTGTGATGGGCATTGGTGAGGATGCCCCTGTGTTGGACTGTGCAGAAAACATCCTTGTGGTGGACAGTAGGGTGCACATTCCTTTGTTTGACACTGGGGAGGATGTCCCTGTCTTAGACAGTTGGCAGGACATCTTTCTGGTGCAAAGGAGAACGTCATTTTGTTGGACATTGGAAATGATGTCCCTGTCGTGGAGAGTGCAGAGAACATCTCTGGGGTAGACAGTGGTGAGTACATCCAAGGTATGCACAGGAGGATGTTCCTGTGGTGCACAAGGGTGAGGACATCTCTGTTGTGCATGGGAGGATGTCCTTGTGGTGCACAGTGTGTAGGATGTCCTTGTGGTGAACAGTGATAAGAGCATCCCTGTGGTGGACAGCTGGGAGGTACTCTCTGTGGTGGACACTGTGAAAGACCTCCCTGTGGAGGACAGTGGGAAGAACGTCCCTGCAGTGGATAGTGGAAAGGACTTCTCTTTGGTGGACAGTGGGGAATATGTTCATTTAGTGGACAGTGGGGAGGACGTCCTGTGGTGGACAGTCGTGAGGACGTTACTCTGGTGCAAAGGAGAACATCCTTTGGTGGACATTGGGAATGTTTTCTCTGCCGTGGAGTGTGCAGAAGACATCTCTGCGGTAGACAGTGCTGAGGATATCCCTGGTGTGCACAGGAAGATGTTCCTGTGGTGCACAAGGTTGAGGATATCACTGTTGTGCACAGAAGGATTTCCCTGTGGTGCACAGTGGGGAGGATGTCCTTGTGGTGAACAGGGAGAAGGATATCCCTATGATGGACATCTGGGAGGACCTCTCTGTGGTTGACAGTAGGAAGGACCCCCCTGTTGTGGACAGTGGGTAGGACGTCCATGTGGTGAACAGTGGGGAAGATGTTTCTGTGGTGGAGTGTGAGGAGGACGTTCCTCTGGTGGACAGTGGTGAGGATGTTCCTCTGGTGGACACTGGGGAGAAATTTTCTGTGGTGGTAAGTGTCAGAAGCCAGGAACCTCGCCTCTTACCCTCACCCCCTACTTCTCCCCACTTGCACAATGTCCCCTGCAGCTTCATCTCCCTGGTAACCACAAGGTTCTGCTTGATACTTACATCCCCTGCAGCCTCATCTCCGTAGTAACCACAAGGTTCGGCTTGATAGTTACAAATAGATTTATAGACTTAAAGCAGTGTACCATATCTTTTGAGGAAAGCAGTTAGACCGCCATTTTTTCAGGGCACAGGCCAAGAAGATTCTGCACTTTTCCATCACCTGGATCCCTCTTACCCCTCCCTTTACAAAATGTATTATAAATAAGCGCTTTGTGCCCAAATATATGACTTTTGACAAGCATTTGCTTCCTTGAGTCCATTTTGTCTCTCGCCCATTCTTCTTCCAGGTTGTAATCCTCCTTGTCCCTCACGAATAACCTAGGACCTGCTGGTCAGGTCAGGTAAGTAAAGAGGACATCACTGAGTTGTACAGTGGAGAGTGCTTTCCTGTTTTATAAAGTGAGGAGGATATCCCTGTGGTGGACAGTGGTGAGGACGACCCTGTGGTGGACAGTGGGAAGGACGTCTCTGTGGTGGACAATGCAATGTATGTCCCTATGGTGCACAGTGGTGAGAACATCCCTGTTGTGCACAGGGGAATGTACTTTGTAGCCGCCCGCGGCCACAAGTCAACTGGATTCACCTGAAAGGGGGGCTGGGAATGAAAGGGGAAGGACGGCGAGAAGAGATGAGGCCAAGACAAAGTTCTCTGGTCAAGGCCCAAAGCTTTAATGTTCAGCTCTCAATTTAAAGGGGAAGACCCAACCCACAACCCCTCCTGGTTTCAGATGGGTGGGATAATCCATAGTCCATTCCTGGTCACGGCCGGAGATGTCTCAGGGCAAGCCCAGGGGCAGTTCTGCTGTGTTCCGGGCAGCCAAGGTGGGTAACTCCACCTAGATCCCGTCACTTGACCTTGCTGTGGCAACCAAGGTCTCTCAGTCCTGCTCATGGGGGGAAGAGTACAGTCCTTGTGGTGGACAGTGTGGAGGACCACACTCTGGTGGACTGTGGGGTAGGCCGTCCCTGTGGTGGACAGTGGGAAGGACGTCCATGTGGTGGACAGTGGGTAAGATGTCTGTGTTGTGGAAAGTGGGAAGAATGTCCCTTTGTTGGACAGTGGGAAGGAAGTCCCTTTGGTGGACTGTGGGGAGGAACTCATGGGGATAAACAGTTGGGAGGATGTCCCTGTGGTGGACAGTGGGTAAGACCTTTCTGTTGTGGACAGTTGGATGGACATCCTTGTGGAGGACAGTGGGGAGTATGTCACTGTTGTGTACAGTGGGATGGATGTTTCTGGTGTGGACATTTGGGAACATATTTGTGTGGTGTACAGTTAGGAAGACGTCTCTGTGGTAAACAGTGGGAAGGAAGTCCTTTTTGTGGACAGTGAAAGGATGGCCATGTAGTGACAATGGGAAGGACGTCCCCGTTGTAGACAGTGGGGAGGTTCTCCCTGTGGTGGACAGTAGGTAGGACGTCCCTCTTGTAAACGGTGGGGAGGATGTTTTTGTTTTGGACAACTGAGAGGATGTTACTGTGGTGGATAGTGTGAAGCATGTCCCTTTGGTGGACAGCAGGGAGGACCTCTCTGTGGTGGACAGTGGTAAAGATGTCCCTGTGATAGACAGTGATGAGGATGTTTCTCTGGTGGACAGTGGAACTGACGTCCCTGTTGTGGCCAGTGGTGAGGACTTCCCTGTCATGGATATTGGGAAGGACGTCCCTGTGGTGAACAGTGGAAAGGATGTTTCTGTGGTGTACAGTGAGAAGGACATCCCTGTTGTGGACAGTAAAAGTATGTCACTTTTGTGCACACTGGGGAAGACGTCCCTCTGGTGAACAGTGGGAAGGACATCCCTGTGGTGGACAGTGGTGAGGATGAACCTGTGATAGACAGTGGTAAGGAAGCACCTGTAGTGGACAGCATGGAGGACCTCACTTTGGTGGACAGTGGGAACGACTTCCCTTTGGTGGACAATGCAAAGTATGTCCCTGTGGTGCACAGTGGTGAGGACATCCCTGTTGTGCACAGGAGAATGTCTTTGTGGTAGACAGTGGGGAGGACCACACTCTGGTGGACTGTGGGGTATGATGTCCCTGTGGTGGACAGTTGGAAGGACATCCATGTGGTAGACAGTGGGAAGGATGTCCCTTTTGTGGACAGTGGGAAGGACATCCCTGTGGTGGACTGTGGGTAGGAACTCCTTAAGGTGGACAGTTGAGAGTATGTCCCTGTTGTGGACAGTGGGTAGGATCTTTCTGTTGTGGACAGTTTGATGGACATCCTTGTTGAAGACAGTGGGGAGTATGTCCCTGTTGTGTACAGTGGGATGGATGTTTCTGTAGTGGACAGTTGGGAACATATTTGTGTGATGGACAGTTAGGGAGACATCCCTGTATTAAAAAGTGGGAAGGAAGGTTTTTTTGGACAGCGAAAGGATGTCCATGTGGTGGACAATGGGCAGGACATCCCTGTTGTAGACAGTGGGGAGGTTCTCCCTGTGGTGGACAGTAAGTAGGACGTCCCTGTGGTGGAGAGTGGGGAGCACATTTCTGTTTTGGACAACTGAGAGGATGTTACTGGGGTGGATAGTGTGAAGGATGTCCCGGTGGTGGACAGCAGAGAAGACCTCTCGGTGCTGGACAGTGGTAAATGTGTCCCTATGATAAACAGTGATGAAGATGTTTCTGTGGTGGAAAGTGGAATGGTTGTCCCTGTTGTGGACAGTGGTGAGGACCTTCCTGTTGTGGCTATTGGGAAGGATGTCCCTGTGGTGCACAATAAATAGGATATCCCTGTTGTGCACAGGAAAATGTTCCTGCTGTGCAAAGTGGTTAAAATGTCCCAGTGGTGAACAGTGAAAAGGATGTCACTGTGGTGAACAATTTGGAGGATGTCTCTGTGGTGGACAGTTGAAAGATGTACCTATGGAGGACAGTGGGAAGAACGACCCTTTGGTGGACAGTTTGAAGGACATTCCTTTGGTGGACAACAGGGAGAACTTCACTATGGTGGACTGTATGAAGAACGTCCTTGTGGTGGTCAGTGGGGAGGATGTCCCTGTGGTGGACATTGGGGAGGATGTCTCTGTGGTGGACAGTTGAAAGATGTACCTATGGTGGACAGTGGGAAGAATGTCCCTTTGGTGGACAGTGGGAAGGAAATCCCTGTGGTAGACAGTGGGTAGGATGTCCCTGTGGAAGGCAGTAGGTAGAAAGTCTCTGTGGTGGACAATGTGAAGGACATCTCTATTTTGGACATTGGGGAGAATATTTCTGTGGTGGACAGTTGAAATGACATCCCGGTATTGGACAGTGGAGAGGACCTACCTGTGGTGAAGATTGGGGAGGTCCTCCCTGTGGTAGACAGTGAAAAGTATGTCCCTGTAGTGGACAGTGGAAAGAATATCCATTGTGGACAGTTTGGAGGACATCCCTGTAGTGGACAGTGGAAAGGACATCACTTTGATGGACAGTAGAGAGGACTTCCTTGTGGTGGACAGTGGGAAGTAGGTCCCTGTCGTGGACAGTGGGAAGGACATTTATGTTGTCAACTGTGGGAAGAACATCTCTGTTGTGGACATTGGGAAAGACCTCCTAGTGGTGAACTGTGGGAAGAATGTTTCTCTTGTAGAAAGAGGGAAGGACGTCACTTAGGTGGTCAGTGGTAGGGACATTTCTGTGGTGGACAGTGGGGAGGACCTTTCTGTGGTGGACAGTGGGAAGGACATCCCTTTTGTGGACAGTGGGGATGTCACTGGTTTGGACAGTGGTAAGGACATCCCTGTGGTGGACAGTAGAGAGGAACTTTCTGTGGTGAACAGTGGAAAGAAGGTCCATGTGTTGGACAGTGGGGAGGACATTTGTGAATTTTGGGAAGGACATCCATGTTGTGGATATTGGGAAGGAACTCCGTGTCTTCTCCAGTGGCAAGCATGTCCCTCTGGTGGACAGTGGGGAGGACCACCATGTGGTGGAAAGTGGGAAGGACGTCGCTGTGGTGGACAGAGGAAAGGACATCATTGAGGTGGACATTAGGAAGTACGTTCCTGTTGTGTACAGCCGAATGTACCTTTCTGTGGTGGACAGTGGGAAGGTCATGCCTGTTGTGGACAGTGCGGAGGACATCCCTTTGGTGGACAGTGTAAAGGACATCCCCATGGTGGACAGTAGAGAAAACTTCCCTGTAGTGGACAGTGGTAATAAGGTCCCTGTGTTGGACCATGGAAAGGACATGCCTGTTGTAGACAGTGTGGAAAACATCCCTGTGGAGAACAGTGGAAAGGACATACCTGTGGTGGACAGTAGAGAGGACTTCCCTGTGGTGGACAGTGAGAAGGAGGTTCCTGTGGTGAACATTGGAAGGACCTATATGTTGTGGAATGTGGGAAGGACATCCCTGTTTTGGACATTGGGAAAGACCTCCTTGTGGTGAACAGTGGGAAGGATGTCCCTCTGGTGGACATTGATGAGAAACTCCCTGTGGTGGACAATGGGAATGATGTCCCTGTGGTGGAAAGAGGAGAGGTCGTCACTTAGGAGGATAGTGGTAAGGACATCCCTGTGGTGTATAGTATAGAGGACCTCTCTGTGGTGACCAGTGGGAAGAAGGTCCCTGTGGTGGACAGTGGGAAGGACATTTATATTCTGGATTTTGGGAAGGACATACATGTTGTGGACATTGGGAAAGACCTCCGTGTGTTTTACAGTGCCAAGCATGTCCCTCTGGTGGACAATGGGGAGGACAACCATGTGTTGGACAGTGGGAAAATGTCCTTGTGGTGGACAGAGGAAATGACATCATTGAGGTGGACATTAGGATGTACGTTCCTGTTGTGATCAGCAGGGTGTACCTTTCTGTGGTGGACAGTGGGAAGGACATGCCTGTTGTGAACAGTGTGGTGGACATCCCTGCGGTGGACAGTGGAAAGTATATGACGTCCTCCCCAATGTTTTTTACAGGGACATCCCTCACCCTGTCCACCACAGGGATGCGTTCCCCACAGCCCACAACAGGTACATTCTTCCCACCATCCACCAAAGAGACATCCACCCCAGTGGACACCACAGAAATGTTTTCCCCACTCTCCACCACAGGGTTGTCCTCCTGTATACCAAAAGGATGTCCTTACCACTGTCCACCACAGGGACGTTTTCAAAAATATCCAGCAGAGTGACATTCTTCCCACTGTTAACCAAAGGGACATCTTCTCCACTGTGCACCACAAGGACATCCTCACCACTGTGCATCACAGGGACATTTTTTCCACTGTCTACCACAGGGATGTCCTCCCAACTGAAAACACAGTAATGTTCTTCCCACTGTAAACCACAGTGCCATCCTCCCAAATGTGCACCACAAAGACATCCTCCTTTGCACAAAAGGGATGATCTCACCAATGTCCAACACAGAGATGTCCTCTGCACTCAACACGATACAGAAATCCTTCCCACTATCCACCACAGGGATGTTCTCCACTGCACCATAGAAACTTCTTCCCAACTCTCCACAAGGACGACCACCACAGTGAAATTCTCCCCACTGTACACCAAAGAGACTTCCTCCTCACTGTCCACCACACAGATGTCCTTCTGCACTATAAAACACAGCAATGTCCTCCTCAAAGTTCACTACATAGAAGGTCTCCCCACTGTCAACCACAGGGACGTCCTTCCCACTGTTCACTTCAGTGACGTCCTCCCTTCTGTCCATCACAGGGACGTCTTTCCTACTGTCCACCACAGGAAGGTCCTCCACACTGTCCACCACAGGGATGTCCTTCCACATGTAAACCACAGAGATGTCCTGCCCACTGACCATCAAAGGTACGTCCTTCCCACTGTCCACCAGAGGGACATCTTTCCCACTGTCCACCACAGGGATGTCATTCCCACTGTCTACCAAAGTGACGTCCTTCCCACAGTGCACCACAGGGACATCCTTCCCTCTGTCCACCACAGGGACATCCTACCCACTGTCCAGCACAGAGAGGTTCTCCCTGCTGTCCACCACAGGGATGTCCTTCCTACTGTCCACCACAGGGTCGTCCTCTCCAAATTCCACCACAGTGACGTCCTTCCCACTGTTCACCACAGGAACATTCTTTCCACTCTGCATGACAGGGACATCCTCCACTGCAGAACAGAGATGTCCTCCACACTGTGCACCACAGGGATATCCTCCTATGCACAACATGGATGTTCTAACCACTATCCACTACAGAGATGTCCTCTGCACTCTCCACTACAGGGAAATGCTTACCACTATCCACCAAAGTGATGTTCTTGTGTGCACCACAGGAACGTCCTCCCCTACTGTACACAAGCCATCATCACCACAGTGAAATCCTCTCCACTGGCCACCACAGGGACGTCCTCCCAACTGTCATCACAGGGATGTCCTCCCAACTGTCAAACACAGTAACGTTCTTCCCACTGTAAACCACAGTGACATCCTCCCAACTGTGCACCACAAAACATCCTCCTGTGCAAAACAAAGGTGACCTCACCAATGTCCACCACAGAGATGTCCTCCGCACTCACCACCATATGGAAATCCTTCCCACTCTACACCAGAGGGACATTCTCCCCTGCACCACAGAAACTTACTCCCAACTGTCCACAAGGACATCCACCCCACAGTCCACCACAGTGAAATTCTCCCCACTGTCCACCCCGTGGCTTTCTCCCCACTGTCCAACACATGGATTTCCTCTGCATTGTAAACCACAGAAATATCCTCCTCACAGTTCACTAGAAAGAAGTCCTCTCCACTTTCCACCACAGGGATGTCCTTCCCACTGTCCACCTCACTGATGTCCTCCTCTCTGTCCAGTGTACCACAAGGATGTCCTTACCACTGTCAACCACAAGGTCATCCTCAACAATTTCCAGCATAGTGATATCTGTCTCACTGTTCATCACAGGGACATTCTCCCCACTGTGCACCAGAGGGACATCCTCCTGTGCAGAACAGGGACATCCTCTCCACTTTGCACTACAGGGACATCTTTTCCACTGTCCACCAAAGGGACGTCCTGCCCACTGTCCACCAAACGGACATCATTCCCACTGTCCTTAACAGGGATGTCCTCCCAACTGTCCACCAAATGGACATTCTCCCCACTGTCCACCACAGAAACATCCTTCCCACTGTCCACAACAGGGACATGCTCTCCACTGTCCACCGCAGGGACATTCTTCCCACTGTCCACCACAAGAAGGCCCTCTCCACAGTCCACCACAGAGACATCCCTCACACTGTCCACCACAGGGATGTTTTTCCTACAGTCCACCACAGGTACATTCTTCCCACCATCCACCAAAGAGATGTCTAACCCAATGGCCACCAAAGGGACTTCCTCCTGAGTACCAACAGGACGTCCTTACCACTGTCCAACAAAGATCATCCTCACCAATGTCCACCACAGGGACGTCCTTCCCACAGTCCACCACAGGGACATCCTTCCAACTGTCTACCACACGGACATCTTCCAAACTATCCACCACAGGACGTTCTTACCACTTTCCACCACAGGGACGTTTTCACACTGTCCACCACAGGGACATCTTTCCCATGGTCCACCACAGTAAGATCCTCTACACTATCCACCACAGTGATGTACATTCCACTGTCCACCACAGAGATGTCCTTCCCACAGTCCACCACAGGGACATCTTTCCAACTGTCCACCACATGGACATTCTCCCAACTATCCACTATGGGATGTCCTTAACACTTTCCACAAGAGGGACATTTTCACACTGTCCACCACAGGGACATCTTTCCCACTGTCCACCAAAGGAAGATCCTCTTCACTATCCACCACAGTGATGTACGTTCCACTGTCCACCACAGGGAAGTCCTTTCAAATATCTGCCACAGGGACATCCTCCCCACTGTCCACAGCAGGGAAGTCCTTCTCAGTTTCCACTACAGGGACATCCTCACCAATGTCCACCACAGGAATGTCCTTCCCACTGTTCACCACAGGGACATCCTTTCCACTGTCCTCCACAGGGATGTCTTCCCAACTGTCCTCCAAAGGGAGGTCCTCACAACTGTCCACTGCAGAAACATCCTCCCCACTGTCCAGAACAAGGACATCCTTTTCACTGTCCACAACAGGGACATCCTTCACACTACTCCAGCACAGGAATGTCCTCCCCACCATCCACCACAGGGACATCCTACCCACTGTCCACCACAGGGATGTCCTTCCCACTGTCCAAAACATGTATGTTCTCCCAACTGTCCATCACAGGGACATCCTTCCCTCTGTCCACCAAAAGGACGTCCTACACACTGTTCACCACAGGGACTTCCTGCCCACTGTGTACCACATGGACATACTTCTGTGCACAAAAGAAACGTTTTTCCCACTGTCCACCAAAAGTATATCCACCAAACTGTCCACCACAAGGAGGTCCTCTCCACTGTCCACCACAGGGACATCCTCCCCACCATCCACCACTGGGACATCCTGTCCACTGTCCACCACATGAAGGTCCTCTCCACTGTTGACCAAAGCAACGTCTTTCTACCATCCACCATGGAAACATCCTAATCACTGTTCAAAACAGGGATGTCTTTCCCATTGTCCAGAACAAAGAAGTCATTCCTGCTGTCCACCACAGGAATGTCGTACACACTACCACAGAAAGTTCCTCCCAACTGTCCACAACAGGGACATCCTTTCTACTGTCCACCAAAAGGATGTCCTTCCCTCAGTAAACCACAGAGACGTCCTCCCAACTGTCCACCACAGGGACATCCTCCCCACTGTCCACCAGAGAAACGTCCTTCCCACTGTCCACCACAGGAACGTCCTTCCAACTGTCCATCAAAGGGACGTCTTCCCACTGTCCTCCAAAGGGAGATCCTCACAACTGTCCACCACAGAAACATCCTCACCACTGTCCAGAACAAGGACATTCTTTTCACTGTCCACAACAGTGACGTCCTTCCACTGTTCACCACAAGGCCATCCTCCCCACTCTGCACCACAGTGACATCCTTCTGTGCACACCAGGGACATTATCACCACTGTGAAGAGACATTCTTTCCACTGTCCACATCAGTGATGTCATTCTGTCTACCACAGAGAGGTCCTTCCCACTGTCCACCACAGGACATCCATTCCACTGTCCACCCAAGAAACGTTTTTCCAACTGCCAATTACAGGGACATAGTCCAAACTGTCCACCACAGTGACATCCTTCCCAGAGTCCACCACAAGAAACTCCTTCCCACTGTCCACCACAGAAATGTCCACCCTAATGTTCACCACAGTGATGTACTTCCCACAGTCCACCACAAGGAACTCCTCCCCACTGTCCACCACAGGGACATTCTCTCCACTGTCCATCAGAGTAAGGTCCTCCCAACTGTCCACCAAAGGGAAGTCCTCCCCACTGTCCACCAAAGTGACTTCCTTTTAACTGTCCACAGCAGGGTCGTTCTCCCAACTGTAAACCACAGGGACATCCTTCTTACTGTCCACCACACCTACCCACTATCCACCACAATGACATTCTCCCCACTGTCCACTACAAGGACGTCCTTCCCATGCTTCACCACAGAAATGTCCTCAACACTGTCCACCACAATAACGTCCTAACCACTGTCAACCACTGGGACTATCTTCCCACAGTCTACCACAGGAAGGTCCTCTCCAATGTAGATCACAGGGACGTCCTTTCCACTGTCAACCACAGGAACGCCCTTTTCACTGTCCACCAAAGTGATGTCCTTCCCATTTCCACAACAGGGACGTCCTCCCAAATGTCCACCACAGGGACATCCTCCCCACTGTCAACCACAGGGATGTCCTTCTCACTGTCCACAACAGTGACTCACTTCCCACTGTTCACTGCAGGGACATTCTCCCTACAGTCCACAAAAGTGATGTTCTAACCACTGTCCACCACTAGGACTTCCTTACCACAGTCCACCTCAGGAAGGCCCTCTCCACTGTCAACCACAGGAACATCCTTTCCACTTTCCACCACAGGGACGTCCTAGACACACTCCACCACAGGGAGCACCTCCCCAACTTCCAAAGAGTAACGTCCTCCCCACTATCCACTACAATGACATCCTTTCCACTGTCCAACAAAGGGAAGTCCTTCCCACTGTCCACAACAGGGACATCCTCACAAATGTCCACCACAGTGATATCCTCCACACGGTCCACCACAGGGACATTGTTCCCACTGTCCACCACAGGGATGTTTTCCCCACTGTACTCTAGAGGGAGTTCCTTTCCCCTGTACACCCCAGGGACTTCCTTACCACTGTCCACCATAGGGTCGTCCTCACCATTGTCCAGCACAGTGATGTCCTACACACTGTTCACCACAGGGACATGCTCAACACAGTGAACCACAGGGACATCCTTCTGTGCACAACAGGGTGGTCCTCACCATGGTGCACTACAGGGACACCCTTTCCACTGTCCACAAAAGGGATGTCCTCCACACTGTCCACCACAGAGAGGTCCTCCCTGCTGTTTACTACAGGGATGTCAATTCCAGAGTCCACCATAGGGACATCCTTCTGACTGTCCATCAAAGATACATACTTCCCACTCTCCACCACAGGGACTTCCTTCTTATTGGCCACCAAAGGAACATTCTTCCCACTGTCCACCAAAGGAAGGTCCTCTCAACTGTCCATCACAGTGATGTCTTTTCAACTGTCCACCACAGAAATATCCTCATCAATGTCCACCAGAGGGTTATCTTTCCAACTCTCCACCACAGAGACTTCCTCCCTGCTGTCCATCAAAGGGACATCCTTCCCACTGTCCACCATGAAAAAGGTCTTTACACTGTCTACCAAAAGAACGTCCTTCCCACTATCCACCACAGGTCTGTCCTCCTCTCAGTCCACCACAGGGACATCCTCCCCACTTTCCACCACAGGGACATCCATCCCATTGCCCAATACAGGGACGTGTTTTCCCCTGTCCAAAACAGAAATGTCCTCTCTACTGTACACCACAGGGACGTCCTTCCCACTGTCCACCAAAGGGATGTCCTTCCCACTGTCCACCACAGAGATGTCCTCACAACTCTGCACCACAGGGACATAATCCCCACTCTCCACTACAGCAAAGTTCTTCACACTGTGCACAAAAGGGACATCCTCCCCACTGTCCACCACAGTGATGTCCTTTATACTGTCCACCACAGAATCATCTCACAACTGTCCACCACAGGAATGTCTTTCCCACTGTCCTCCAAAGAGAGATCCTCATCACCCTCCACCACAGGGACATCCTTCCCATTGTCCACCACAGGTAAGTCCTACCCACTGTCTACAACATTGAGGTCTTCCCCACTTTCCACCACAACGATGTCCTCACCACAGTTTAAATCAGGGACATCCTTTCTACTATCCACCAAAGGGACGTCCTTCCTACTGTACACCACAGGGATGTCCTCTCAACTGCATACCACAAAGACATCCTTCTTACTGTCCACCAAAGGGACGTCCTTTCCACTGCCAAACACATGGACATCCTTCCCACTGTCCACAACATAAATATTCTCTCCACTGTCCACATCAGGGACTTCCTTCCAACTGTCCACCACAGGGACATAATCCCCACTGTCCACCACAGGGGAATCCTTTAACTGTACACAACAGAGACATCCTTCCCTCTGTCCACAACAGGGACATCTTTGCTAATGTCCACCACAGAGAGGTCCTTCCCACTGTCCACCACAGGTACATCCTACCCACTATCAACCACAGGGAGGTCTCCCCACAGTCCACCACAGGGATGTCATCCTCACTGTTCATAAGAGGGACATTTTTCGATTGTCAACCATAGGGATGTCCTTCCCAAAGTCCACCAAAGGGACATCTGCCAAACTGTCCAGCACAGGGACACCCTCCCCATTGTCCACCAAAGGAACATCCTTCCCACTGTCCACAACAGGGACATCCTAACCACTGTCCACCACAGTGATGTCCTTTCCACTCTGCACTAATGGGACTTCCTTCCCACTGTCCACCACAGGAAGGTCCTCTCCACTGTTGACCACAGGGACGTTCTTTACACTGTCCACCACAGAAATATCCTCATCACTGTCCCCCACAGGTATGTAGTTCCCACAGTCCACCACAGAGATTTCTTCCCCACTGTCCAACACAGGGATGTTCTTCCCACTGACCACCACAGACAAGTCTACCCACTGTCCACCACAGAGACATCCTGTAAACTGTCCACAGCAGGGACATGCTCCCCACTGTCAATGACAGGAACGTACTCCCCACAGTCCACCACAGTAATGTTCTAACCACTGTCCACCAATAGGACTTCCTTACCACTGGCCACATCAGGAAGGTCCTCTCCACTGTCCACCACAGAAACGTCCTTTACAATGTCCACCACTTGGATGTTTTTTCCCACTGCCCAGCACAGAAATGTCCTTTCTACTGTTCACCACAGGTATGCCCTTCCCACAGTTCCCCACAGGGACGTCCTCCCCACTCTCGACTCCAGAGAGGTCCTACCTGCTGGCCACCATAGTGACATCCTTCCTACTGTACACCACGGGGATGTCCTCTCCACTGTCCACAACAGGGAGGTCCTCCCCACTGTCTTCCACTGGGATTTCTTCCAACTGTCCAGCACAGGAATGTCCTCTCCACTGTCTCCAATGTCCACAAGGACATTCTTCCCACTGTCCACCAAAGAGATGTCCTTCCCACTTCCACCACAGATTTGTCCTTGCAACTCACCACCACAGGGACATTATCCCCACTGCCCACCACAGGGAAGTCCTTCGCACTGTGCACAACAGGGACATCCTCCCCACTCTCCACCACAGTGACGTCCTTTATACTGTCCACCACAGGGACATCTTTCCCACTGTCCTCCAAAGAGAGATCCTCCTCGCTCTCCACCACAGGAACATCCTTCCTAGAGTCTTCCAAAAATCATCCTCCCCACTGTCCAAAAAAGGGAGGTTCTCCCCACTGTTCAACTCAGGGACTTCCTACCCATTGTCTACCACAAAAAGTCCTCCCCAATGTCCACCACAGAAACATCCTCTCCACTGTCCACCAAAGGGACATCTTTCCCACCATCCACCAAAGGACTTCCTTCCCATTGTCTACCACAGAGACTATCTCGCAACTGTGCACCACAGTGACTTACTCCCCACTGTCCACCACAGGGAAGTCCTTCAAACTGTCCAAAACAGGAACATCCTTCCCACTGATCACCACAGGAAGTCCTTTCCACTGTAAATAACAGAGAGGTTCTACCCACTGTCCACCACAGGGACATCCTACCCACTGTCAACCATTGGAATGTCCTCTGCACAGTCCACCACAGGGACATCCTTACCACTGTTCACCACAGAGTCGTCCTTTTCACAATCAACCATAGGGACGTCCTTCTGACTGTCCACCAATGAGATGTACTTCCCACAGTCCACCACAAGGACCTTCTTCCCATAGTCCAACAAAGGGACATCCTTCCCTCTCTCCACTAAAGGGACATCCTAACCACTGTCCACCACAGAGAGGTCCTCCCCACTGTCAGGCACAGGGATGTTCTTTCCACTGACCACCAAAGGGATGTCCTTCCCACTGTCAACAACAGAGATGTCTTCCAAACTGTCCACCACAGAAACATCCTCCACACTGTCCACCACAGGGATGTCCTTTCCACTGTCCACCACATGGACACCCTTCCCACTGTCCACCAAAGTGACATCCTTTCCCATGTCCACCACTGGGACATCCTCTGAACTGTCCACAACAGAGATGTCCTTCTAACTATTCACAACAGGGACATCCTCCCCAGTGTCCACCAGAGATAGTTCCTCCCCACTGTCCTCCACAGTGACTTCCTTACCACTCTCCACCACAGGGTCATTTTCACCAATGTCCAGAACAGTGATGTCCTTCTCAATGTTCACCACAGGGACATCCTCCCCACTGTGTACCACAGGGACAACCTTCTGTGTATAACAGGGATGTCAGCACAACTGTGGACCACAGGGACATCCTTTCCTCTATCCACAACATGGAAGTCCTTCCCAATGTTCCCCACAGTGACGTCCTTCCCACTGATCACCACAGAAACATCCTCGCTACTGTTCACCACAAGGACATCCTTCCCACTGTCTACTACCGAAACATCCTCCCTACTGTTCACCACAGAGATATCCTTTCCACTGTAAACCACAGGGACATCCTTCCCACTGTCCAACTGGGGTGTGTTCCTACCCATTGTCCACCACAAGAACGTTTATTTCACTATCCACAAAAGACGTCCTTCCAACTGTTCACCAAAGGGATGATCTACCCACTGTCCACCACAGGGACATACTCCCCACTGTCCACCACAGAGTCCTCCTTTCCATTGTCCACCAGAGTGACGATCTACCAACTGTCCACCACAGGGAGCTACTCCCCACTGTCCAACACAGAAATGTCCTCCAAACTGTCCAGCAGAGTGAGATGCTCCCCACTGTCCACCACAGAAATGTCCTCACAACTGTCCACCAAAGGTATGTAATTCCCACTGCAAAAAAGAGAAACGTTCTCCCACTGTCGACAATAGTGACATCCTCCCCACTGTCCACCACAGGGATATCCTTCCACTGTCCACCACATGAAGGGCCTCTCCACTGTCCACCACAGGGACATCCTCCCCACTCTCCACCACAGAGACTTCCTACAAACTGTTTACCACAGGAAGGTCCTCTCCTCTGTCCAACACAGGGACATCCTCCCCACTGTCCACCACTGGGACTTCCTTCCTACTTTCCACCACAGTAAGGTCCTGTCCACTGTCCACCACAGTGACATCCTTTCAAATGTCCACCACAGAAACATCCTCATCACTGTCCACCAGAGGGATATCTTTCCCACTGTCCACCACAGAGACTTCCTCCCTGCTGTCCACCACAGGGACATCCTTCTCACTTTTCAACACAGGGATGTACTCCTCACTGTCCACCACAGTGATGTCCTTCCCACTGTCCACTAGACAGAGTTCCTCACCACTGTCCACCACAGGGATGTCCTCCCCACTGTCCAGCAGAAGGACGTCTTTCCCACTGTCCTCCAAAGAGGGATCCTCCTCACTCTTTACAACAGGGACATCCTTCCCACGGTCTACCACAGAAACGTCCTCCCCACTATCCAAAAAAGGGACATCTTCCCCACTGTCCACCACAGGGACTTCCTACCCACTGTTTACCACAGGGAGATCCTCTCTACTGTCCACCAGAGAAAAGTCCTATCCACTGTACACCAAAGGGACGTCCTTCCCACTATCCACCAAAGGAATGTCTGAATCACTGTCCACCACAGTGACATCCTTCTCACTGTCCACCACTGGAACTTTTTTACCACTCTCAAATACAGAGACTTCTTCCCTGCTGTCCACCACAGAGATGTTTTTTCCACTGTACACAACAGGGACATCCTCCCAACTGTCCACCACAGGGAAGTCTTCCCCTCCTTTTACCACAGGGACATCCTCTCTACTGTCCACCACAGGGATGTCTTTTTCTCTGTTCAACCATGGGATGTCCTTCCCAATGTCCACCACACAGACATACTCTCCACTGTCCACCACAGGAAATTCCTTCACACTGTCCACCAGAGAGATGCCTTTCCCACTGTCCAAAAAGTGATGTCCTCCCCTCTGTTTACAACAGGGACATCCGTCCCACTGTCCACCACAGAGAGGTCCTCCCCACTGTCAGGCACAGGGATGTTCTTTCCACTGACCACCAAAGGGATGTCCTTCCCACTGTCAACAACAGAGATGTCTTCCAAACTGTCCACCACAGAAACATCCTCCACACTGTTCACCACAGGGATGTCCTTTCCACTGTCCACCACATGGACACCCTTCCCACTGTCCACCAAAGTGACATCCTTTCCCATGTCCACCACTGGGACATCCTCTGAACTGTCCACAACAGAGATGTCCTTCTAACTGTTCACAATAGGGACATCCTCCCCAGTGTCCACCAGAGATAGTTCCTCCCCACTGTCCTCCACAGTGACTTCCTTACCACTCTCCACCACAGGGTCATTTTCACCAATGTCCAGAACAGTGATGTCCTTCTCAATGTTCACCACAGGGACATCCTCCCCACTGTGTACCACAGGGACAACCTTCTGTGTATAACAGGGATGTCAGCACAACTGTGGACCACAGGGACATCCTTTCCTCTATCCAAAACATGGAAGTCCTTCCCAATGTTCCCCACAGTGATGTCCTTCCCACTGATCACCACAGAAACATCCTCGCTACTGTTCACCACAGGGACATCCTTCCCACTGTCTACTACCGAAACATCCTCCCTACTGTTCACCACAGAGATATCCTTTCCACTGTAAACCACAGGGACATCCTTCCCACTGTCCAACTGGGGAGCGTTCCTACCCATTGTCCACCACAAGAACGTTTATTTCACTATTCACAAAAGATGTCCTTCCAACTGTTCACCACAGGGATGATCTACCCACTGTCCACCACAGGGACATCCTCCCCACTGTCTACCAGAGGGGACTCTCTACCACTCTCTACCACAGCAACATCCTCCCCACTGTCCAACAAATGGACATCCTTCCCACATTCACCACAGAAACATCTTCCCCACTATACACCACAGGGACATCATCCTGTGCAAAACAGGTACATCCTTACTGCTGTGCAACAAAGGAACATCCTCCTGTGCACAAGAGTGATGTCCTCACCACTGTCCACCCCAGAGATGTCCTACTCACTCTCCACTACAGGGACATACTTCCCAAGGTTCACCAAAGGGATGTTCTTCTGTGCACCACAGAAACATCCTCACCACTGTACACAACAGAGACATCACTGCTGTCCACCACAGGGACGTCCTCCCAACAGTACACCACAGGGACTTCTTAACTATTGTCCAACACAGGGTCGTCCTGACCAATGTCCAACACAGTGACATCATTCCCACTGTTCACAACATGGACATCCTCCCCACTGTGAACCACAGGGACATCCTTCTGTGTACAACAAGGACATCCTCACCACTGTGAGTCACAGGGATATCCTTTACCCTGTCCACATCAGGGATGTGCTTCCCACTGTCCACCACAGAGAGGTTCTTCCCACTGTCCTCCACAGGGATGTCCTTTCCACTGTCCACCAAAGGGACATCCTTCCCACTCTTAACCACAAGAACGTCCTCCAAAATGTCCAACATAGGCACTTCTTAACACCTGTCCACCACAAGGACATCCTTCTGACACTCCACAACAGGGACATCCTTCCCACTGTTCACAACAGGGATGTCCTCCTTGCTGTCTACCAGAGTGATGTCCTCCCCACTGTCCACCAGAGGGAGTTCCACCCTAGTGTCCACCACATGGATGTCCTCCCCACTGTCGAGCAGAGGGAGGTCCTCCCGATTGTCCCCCACTGTCTTCCCAAGGGACGTACTTCCCACTGTCCACAAGAGGGACTTTCTCCAAACTGTTGAACACAGGGACATCCTCCTCTCTGTCCACCAAAGAAACGCCCTACCCACTGTTCACCACTGGTACTTCCTTCCCACTGGCCACCACAGGAAGGTCCTCTCCATTGTCTACCACAGGGATATCCTCCCCACAGTCCACCACTGGACTTCCTTCCTACTTTCCACCACAGTAAGGTCCTCTCCACTGTCCACCACAGTGACATCAATTCAAATGTCTACCACAGAAACATACTCATAACTGTCCACCTGAGGGATATCTTTCCCACTGTCCACCACAGAGACTTCCTCCCTGCTGTCCACCACAGGGACATCCTTCCGACTTTTCAACACAGGGATGTCCTCCTCACTGTCCACCACAGTGATGTCCTTCCCACTGTCCACCAGACAGAGTTTCTCACCACTGTCCACCACAGGGACATCCTCACCACTGTCTACCAGAGGGACATCTTTCTCACTGTCCACCACAGGGATGTCCTACCCACTGTCTACCACAGGGAGGTATTTTACATCTTCCACCACAGGAATGTCCTCCCCACTGTCCGCCACTGGGACATTCTTTCTACTGTCCACCAAAGGGATGTCCTTTCCACTGTCAACCACAGGGACATCCTCTTAACTGTACACCACAGGGACATCTTTTCCACTGTCCTCCACAGGGACATCCTCTTAACTGTGCACGACAGGGACATCCTCTTGGAAAAACCGGGACATTTTTACCACTGTGCAACACAGGAATATCTTCTTGCACACACCAGGGATGTCCTCACCACTGTCCACCCCAGAGATGTCCTACACACTCTCCACTACAGAAACATACTTCCCACAGTCCACCAAAGGGAAGTTTACCTGTGCACCACAGAAACATCCTCACCACTGTCCACAACACGGACATTGTCACTACTGCCCACCAAAAAGACATCCTCCCCACTCTCCACCACAGAATGATCCTCTCCATTGTCCACCATGAGTACCTCCTCACCACTGTTCACCACAGGGACATCTTTCCCACTCTTCACCAAAGGGACGATCTACAATCTGTCCACCACAGGCACATCCTTCCTACTGTCTACCACAGAGACATCATCCCTACTGCCCACCACAGGGACTTCTTACCCACTGTCCACCAGAGGGAAGTCCTCCTCACTGTCCACAACAGGGACATCCTCCTGTGAATTATAAGGATGTCCTTACCTTTTTTCACCACAAGGTCGTTTACACCCATGTCCAGCACAGTGATGTTTTTTCCACTGTGCACCACAAGGCAATCTTCCTGTGCACAACAGGGAAGTCCTCACCTCTGTGTACCACAGGAACATTCTCCTGTGCACAACAGGGGCATCCTCACCTCTGTGCACTACAGGGACATCCTTTCCACTGTTCACATCAGGGATGTCCTCCCCACTGTCCACCACAGAGAGGTCCTCCCCGCTGTCCATTACAGGGATGTCCTCCCCACTGTTTACCAAAGTGATGTACTTTCCACTGTCCACCATAGGGACATCCTCCCGAATGTCCACCAAAGAGACGTACTTCCCACTGTCTACCACAGGGACCTCCTTCCCATTGTCCAACAAATTGACATTTTTCCCGCTGTCCACCAGAGGGACGTCTACCACACTATCAACCACAGGGATTTCCTACCCATTGTTAAGTAGAGGCAGGTCCTCCTCACTGTCTATGACAGGGACCTTCTCCTTTGTACCACAAAGTCATCCTTACCTCTGTCCAACACAAGGTCATCCACACTAATGTCCAGCACAGTGATGTCCTTCCCACTGTTCACCATAGGGGCATCATCCTGTGCACAACAAGGACATCCTCACCACTGTGCACTACAGGGACATTCTTTCCATTGTCCACCACAGGGATGTCCTCCCCAGTGTCCACGGCAGTGAGGTCCTCCCCAATGTCCACCACAGTAAGGTCCTCTCTAATGTCCACCACAGTTATGTCCTTTCAACTGTCCACCACAGAAACATTCTCATCACTGTCCACCAGAGGGATATTTTCCCACTGTCCACCACAGATACTTCCTCCCTGCTGTCCACGACAGGTACGTGCTTCCCACTGTCCACCAAAGGGATATCCTATTCTCTGTGTACCACACAGAGATCTTCCCCACATTCCACCACAAGGATGTCCTCCCCATTGTTTACCACAGGGATGACCTTTCAACTGTCCACCAAAGGTCATCTCAAATATTCACCACACGGACTTCCTTCCCACTGTCCACCACAGGGACACCCTTCCCACAGTCCACAATAGTGACAACCTCCCCAATGTCCAACACAGGGATGTCCTCCTAACTGTCCACCACAGGGACATCCTCTCCACTGTCCACCACAGGGACATCCTTCCCACTGTTCACCACAGGAACGTCCTCCCCACAGTCCACCACAGGGATGTCCTCACCACTGTACACCAGAGGGAGTTCCTCCCCACTGTTCACCAAAGGGACTTACTTACCTCTGTCCACCACAGAGTCATCCACACCAATGTCCAGCACAGTGAGGTTCTTCCCACTGTTCACCAGAGGGACATCCTCCCCATTGTGAACCACAGAGAGTTCTTCTCCACCTTCCACCACACGGATGTCCTCCCCACTGTCGACCACAGGGACGTCCTCCCAACTGAATACCACAGGGACATCCTCCCCACTGTCCCCCACAGAGATGTCCTTCCCACTACCCAACACAGGGACGTCCTTCTCACTATCCACAACAGAAATTTCCTCTCCACTTCCACCACAGGGACGTCCTTTCCACTGTCCACCAAAGAAACTTTCTTCCCACTGTCCACCTCATGGAAGCCCTCACAACTGTTTACCACAGGGACATAATCCCCACTGTCCACCACAGGGAACTCCTTCACACTGTCCACAACAGGGACATCCTCCCGACTGTCCACCACAGTGATATCCTCACCACTGTCCACCACAGAAAGATCCTCTCCACTCCAAAATGAGGACCTCCTCAACACTGCCCACCACAGGGATATCCTTCCAACTGTCCACCAAAGTAACCATCTACAAACCCTCCACCCCAGGGCATCCTTCCCACTGTCCACCACAGGGACATCCTCTCTAATGTCCACCACAGAAACTTCCTACACATTGTTCACCAGAGGGAGGTCCTCCTCACTGTCCATGACAGGGACGTCCTCCTGTGTAGCACAGGATCTTTATTACCTCTGTCTACCACATGGTTGTCCATTCCAATGTCCATCCCAGTGATGTTCTCCCCACTGTCCACCACAGGGACGTCCTTGGCACTGTTCACAATAGGGTTGTCCTTTTCAGTCAACCATAGTGACGTCCTTCCAACTGTCCACCAATGAGATGTACTTCCCACTGTTCACCACAAGGACCCCCTTTCCATTGTTCAACAAAGGAATGTCCTTCCCTCTGTCCACCACAGGGACATCCGACAAAGTGTCCACCACAAGGACAACCTCCCCACTGTCCAACACAAGGACATCTTTCCCACTAACCACATCAGGGACATCTTAACCACTGTCCACAACAGTGCCGTTCTTCTCACTGTCCACCACAGAGAGGTCCTCTCCACTGTCCACCACAGGGATATCCTCCCCACTGCCCACCACTGGAACTTCCTTCCCTTTGTCCACCACAGGAAGGTCCTCTAGACTGTACATCACAGTGACAACCTTTTAACTGTCTACCAGAGAAACGTCCTCATCACTGTCCACCAGAGTGATATCTTTTGCAATGTCCACCACAGAGACTTCCTCCCCACTGTCCACCTCAGGGACATCTTTCGACTGTCCACCACTGGAAAGTCCTTTCCAATGTCCACCAAAAGTACATCCTTCCTACTGTCCACCACAGAGATGTCCTCCCAACTGAACACTACAGGAACATCCTTCCCACTTTCCACAACAGGGACCTTCTTCCCACTGCCAAACACAGAGACATCCTTACCACTGTCCAAAACAGAAATGTCCTCTCCACTGTCCACCGTAGCGACGTCCTTCCCATTGTCCACCAAAGGGACTCCCTTCCCACTGTCCACAACAAGGACATCCTCCCCACTGTCCACCACATGAAGTCCTTTATACTATCCACCACAGAATCATCTCACCACTGTCCACCACAGCGACGTCTTTCCCACTGTCCTCCATAGAGAGATTCTCCTCGCTCTCCACCACAGGGATATCCTTCCAAGTGTCTACCAAAGGATGTACTACCCATTTTCCACCACAGGGATGTCCTCGAAACTGTACAACACAGTGACCGCCTTTCCCTGCCACCTGGCCCGCACTTCTGGGTTTAGCAAAGGGCTGTAATGCTTCAGAATCCGCTGGCTCTCCCAGAGCCTGCCTGGAATGCTGGGCTGCCTCCTTGTCAGCTGGTCGGCTCCTTATCGGCCTAGCCTGAGCCTGGACTAGTTTAGCTCAGAGAAACAGGGGCAACACCTGGAAGAGACCAGTCACTGACAGGGCACCAGAGGCAGTGGCAGGGGCAGGCAATCTCCCCTTCCTGCATGTGCCCTGCCCCCAGCCGGGAGACTGTCATGGGACACCCTCCAGAACAAGGGTCCTACAGTCTACTACAGATACGTTGTCATCCCTGTTCATCAAAGAGATATCCTCCCCACTGTCTAATACAGGGATGTCCTTTCCACTGTCCAAAACTGGCACATACTACACACGGTTCAACACAGGGACATCCTCCATTGTACCACTGGGACGTCCTCTACACTGTCCACCACAGAGAAGTACTCTCCATTCTCCACAACATGAACATCCTCCTCACTGTTCATGACAGAAACGTCCTCAACACCGTCCACCACAAAAATGTCCTCCTCTCAACCAAAGGGATGTAATTCCCACTGTCAACCACAGGGACTTACTCCACACTGTCCAAAACAGAGACATCCTCCCCAATGTCCACCACAGGAACATACTTCCCACTGTCTGCCACAGAGATGTCCTTCCCAATGTACTCCACAGGTATGTTTTTCCCACTGTCCACCATAGAGACATCCTCTCCACTGTTCACCACAGGGACATCCTACCCACTGTTTACCACAAGATGATCCTCCTGTGTACCACAGAAACATCCTTACCACTGTCCACCACAGGGGTGCTCTCACCACTGTCCACCATAGGGTCTTTCTCTTTACTGTCCACCACATGGACATCCTCGCTACTGTGCAAAGCAAGGACATCCTCCTGTGCAGCACAAGGACATCCTCACACTGTCTACCACAGAGATGTCCTCTGCATTGTCCACCACAGGGACATTCTCCAAACTGTCCACTGCAGGGACGCCCTTCTGAGCACCACTTGAACATTCTCTCCACTGTCCACCAAAAATATGTTCTCGCCATTACCCAAAACAAGATGTCTTCCCTACTGTCCACCACAGGGACGTCCTCCTCAATGTCCACCACAAGGATGTTTTACTGTGCCCAACAGTAATGTCTTCCCCACTGTCCTTCATAGATGTCCTTTCAACTGTCCACAACAGGGATGTCCTCCGCATTATCCAGCAAAGGTACATCCTCCTTACGGTCCACCACAGAAACGTCAGCCTCATTGGCCACTAGAGAAACGTTCTCTCCACTTTCCAACCCAGGGACATACTCCTCACTGTCCACCACAGTGTCATTCTCCTGTTCACCACAGGGACATTCTGCCAACTGTCCCCCGCAAAGACAACCTACCAATGTCCAACACAGGGTCCTCCTCCTCACTGTGCAACGAAGACGTATCCTACCACTGTCCACCACAGAAACTTCCCCCCACTGTCCACTACAGGGCCCTCCTCCCCACTGTCCACCACTGTGAATTTCTCCCCACTGTCAACCACAGGGACCTTCTCCCCACTTTCCACCACAGGGGCATCCTTCCAACTGTCCTCCAATGATAAGTGCTCCCCACTGTCCACCACAGGGATGTCCTCCCCACTGTTCGCCACAGTGATGTCCTCCTCACTGTCCTCAACAGGGAAGTCCTTTCCCATGTCCTACTAAGTGACGGCCTCCCCACTGTCAACCACATGGACATTTTACTCAAGAGGGAAGTCCTCCACCTTGTCCACCTCAGTGACGTCCTTTTTACTGTCCACCACTGGGACGTACTCCACAGTGTCCACCACAGGAATGTCCTTTCCACTGTCCACCAAAGGGACATTTTTTTCTGCACTGTACACCAGAGGTACTTACTACTCACTGTCTACCACAGGGATGTCTTCCCAATGGTCCACCACAGGGAAATCCTCCTGTGCACCACAAGAACGTCCTCCTCATGGTACAGCACAGAGGCGTCCTTTTCATGGTCTACCACAGAAAAGTCCTCCCCACTGTCCACCACAGGGACATTCTCCCCACTGTCCACTACAGGGACATTCTCCTGTTTACCACATTGACGTCCATACCACTGTCCACCTCAGAAACGTCCTCCCCACTTCCCACCACAGGGAAATCCTCCCCACTGTCCAGCATAGGGACGTCCTCCCCACTGTCCACCACAGGGACGTCATACTCAATGTCCACCAGAAATACTTCATTCTGTGTACCACAGAGATGACCTCCCCAGTGTCCAAAACATAGGTGTCCTCACTGTTGACCACCACAGGGATGTCCTTCACACTGTCCACCACAGTAATGTCCTCCACAGTGTCCACCACAAGGACTTCCTCCCCACTGTCCACCACAGGGACATCCTTTCCACTGTCCACCACAGGGATGTCCTCCACACTGTCTACCACAGGTACATTCTTTGAAATGTCCACCAGAGTGACAGGCACCCCACTGTCCATCACAGAGATATTTTTCCCACTGTCCAATACAGGGACATCCTCCTTTGTACCACAGGGACGTCCTTACCACTGTTCACCAAAGAGGCATCCTCCCCACTGTCCAGCACAGGGATGTCCTCCCCACTGTCCACCACAATGTTGTCCTCCTATACACCACAGGAACCTCCTCCCCACTGTCCACCACAGGAACTTTCTCCCCACTGTCCCAAACAGAGACGTCTTCCCCACAGTCCATAACAGGGACATCCCATAGACTGTCCACCACAGGAATGTCCTCCTCACTGTCAACAACAGTGAAATCCTTGCCAATGTCCATTACAAGGATATCTTCCTGACTGTCTTCCACAGGCACATCCTCCTCACTGTCTTCAACTGAGAAGTCCTTACCAGTGTCCACTCAGAAAATTCCTTTTTACTGTCCACCACAGGGACCTCCTTTCGAGTGTCCACCACAAGGAATCCTCACCACTGTCTGCCACAAATGCATCCTCACCAATGTCCACCCCAAAGACATCCTTCTGTGTAATACAGAGATGACCTCCCCACTGTCCACCACAGTTGTGTCCTCCCCGTTTACCACCACAGGGATGTCCTTCACACTGTCCACCACAAGAATGTCCTCCCCACTGTCCACCACAGGGAAACCTTACCCACTCTCCACCTCAGAAAAGTCTTTCCACCTGTCCACCACAGAAATGTCCTTTCCACTGTCCACATTAGGGACATTCTCCAAACTGTCCACCACAGGTACATCCTCCCCACTCTCCACCACAGGTACATACTTCTCAGAGTCCACCACAGTGATGTCCTCACCATGGTCCACCACGGGGATAGCCTTGTCACTGTCCACCACAGAGACATTCTTCCCAGTGTCCACCAAAGTGACATCCTCCCTACTGTCCACCAATGTGATATCCTCCTTACTGACCACCACAGAGATGTCCTCCACAGTGTCCACCAAAGTGATGTCAGCCTTATTGTCCACCACAAGGTCATTTTCCTGTGTACCACAGAAACATTTTCCAAACTGTCCACCACAAGGACATCCTCTTCACTGTCCTAAACACTGAAGTCCTCCCCTCTGTCCACTCAGGGATGTCCTCCTTACTGTCCACTCAGGGACATCCTCCAAACTGTCCACCACACGGATATCATACCCATTATTCACCAAAGGGATGTCCTTCTCACTGTCCACTAAAGGGATTGTGCATGCCCAGCTAATACACTGTTTATACAAAAATCATGGAACACGCCTTAATTTAAACTGCACAAGTAACGTGGATTTAGTGTTTTCAGCACTCTAATAGTTGTCTGTAACTCAGGTAGTATATATGCTTTTTTCCTTGGTTATTTTTACAGACCGGAACTGCCTTCCTATGTATCATGCATTTTAGCTGCAATACAGGTACTTATTTGTACATAGTATACAAAAAAAGAACAATGCTTGGCCAGATAACACAGTGTTTATACCAAAATCAAAAGAACAAGTCTTAACTCAAACTGCACAAGTAACATGCATTTAGTTTTTTCAGCTCTCTAATATTTGCCTTTAACTCATGTAGTATACATGCTTTTCTTTTTTGTATTTATACAGACGGGTACTGCCTTACATTGTATCATATGTTTTAGCTGCAATACAGGTACTTATTTGTACATGTATACAAAACAAAGCACAATGCTTGGATGGCTACTGCAGTGTTTATACCAAAATCAAAAGAACACCTATTAACTCAAACTGCACAAATAACATACATTTAGTGTTTTCAGCTCTCTAATAGTTGTGTTTAACTATAGTAGTACACATGGTTTTCTCCTTGGGTATTTATACACTCGGGAACTGCCTTACATTGTATCATGCATTTTAGCTGCAATATAGGTACTTGTTTGTACATGGTATACAAACCAAAGAACAATTCTTGGCTGGCTACTACAGTGTTTATACCAAAATCAAAAGAACATGTCTTAACTCAAACTGCACAAGTAACGTGCATTTAGTGTTTTCAGGTCTCTAATAGTTGTCTTTAACTCAGGTAGTACACATGTTTCCTCCTGGGTATTTATACATATGGGTACTGTCTTACACTGTATCATGCATTATAGCTGGAATACAGGTACTTATTTGTACATAGTAAACAAAACAATGCACAATGCTAGGCTGGCTAATACAGTGTTTATACCATAATAATAACAGGTCTTAACTCAAACTGTACATGTAACATGCATTTAGTATTTTCTGCTCTCAAATGTTTGTCTTTAACTCACATAGTACACAAGCTTTTCTCATTGGGTTTTTATACAGGTACGTCCTCTTCACTTTCCACAGCACAAAGGTCCTTCAAACTGTCCACCACAAAGACTTCCTCCTGTGTACCACAAAGAGGTCCTTTCCACTGTCCAACACAGAGGCTTCCTCCCCATTGACAACCACAGAGATGTCCTTCACAATGTCCACCACAGAGATGTCCTCTCAACTGTCCACCACAGGGACTTTCTCATGTACACCACAGGGACGTCCTTCCCACTGTCCACCACAGAGTTGTGCTCCCCAGTGTCTACTACAGTAAAATCCTACACACTGTACACCACAAGGACGTCCTCTTCACTGTCTACTATAGGGACATCCTTTCCATTATCCATCACATGGATGTACTCTCCATCAAGGGGAAGTCCTACCCCCTTTAAACTTCTGGAATGTGCTACCCACTATCCACCACAGTGGAATTTTTACCACTGTCCACCACAGTAATATCCTCCCGACCATCCACCACAGTGTCATCCTCATGTGCACTACAGGGACTTCCTCCTCACTGTCCACCACAGAGACATCCTCCCTACTGTCCACCACAGGGACATCCTTCTAACTGTTCATCACAGAAATGTCCTCCCCACTGTCCAGCACAGAAACATCCTCCCCACTGTCCAGCACAAGAACATACTCCCAAATGCCCACCAAAAAAACGTCCTCCTCTCTGTCTACCACAGTGAATTCCTTCCTCCACTGTTCACCACAAGTACCTCTTTTCACTATCCAACACAGGGACATTCTATCCACTGTCCACTATAGAAATGCTTTCCCCATTGTACAACACAGTTTAATACTCTACACTGCTTACCTAAGGGACACCCACCTCACTGTCCACCACAAGAATATCCTCCACACTGTTTACCACAGGAATATTCTCCCATGAGTCCAACAAAAGGAATTCCTCCCCACTGTCCACCAAGGGAGTTTCCTCCACACAGTCCACCATAGGTATGTCCTCCTAACTGTATACAACAGGGAAGTCCTCCCACGGTCCACAACAGGACATCCTCCCGATAGTCTACCACAGGGACGTCCTTCACACTGTCCACAACTGGGAAGTCCTTTCCACTGTCCAACTCTGGGATGTCCTCCTTACTCTCCACCACAGTGACTTCCTCCCCTGTGTCCACAAGAGGGACATCTTCTACAGTGTCCATCACAGAGATATTCTTCCTACTGTCCACAAGTACGTCTTCCCCAATGTCCACAACAGGTCTTCCTCACTGTATACAACAGGTAAGTCCTCCCCACTGTCTATCACAGGGATGTTTTCCCACTGTTCACCACAGGGAAGTCCTACCTACTGTCTACATTAGAGACTTCCTCCCGACTTTCCACAACAGGTACAGGTACATCTTCACCACTTTTTACCACAGAGATGTTCTCACCATTGTCCACTACAGTGATCTCCTTTCCAATTTCCACCACAGAGACATTCTCCCTCTGTCCAACACAGGGACATCCTCCCCTCTGTCAACCACAGGGACATCCTCCACACTGTCCACCACAGGGATATCCTCACAACTGTCTACTACAGAGACATTCTCCTCATTGTCCACCACAAAGAAGTCCTCCACAGTGTCCACGACAGGGATATCCTCCTTATTTTCCACCACAGGAACATCCTTCTGTGCACTACAGGAACATTATTCCCACAGTCCACCACAAAAACATCCTCCCTTCTGTCCACCACAAGGAAGTTCTCCACACTGTCCAAAACAGAGCCATCCTCCTTATTGTCCAATACAGGAATGTCCTCCTTTGCAACACAGGAACATTCTCTCCACAGTCCACCACAAAAACGTCCTCATCACTGTCCACCACAGCTCATCCTTCCAACTGTCAACAGCAGAGATATCCTCCCCACTGTCCAAAAAAGGTATGTTCTTCCCATCATCCATGACTGTGACGGCCACCCAAATGTACATCAAAGGGATGTTTTTCTCAGTGTCCTCCACAGGGACATCCTCCTGTGTACAACAGGGACATCCTTACCACTGTCAACTACAGGCGCATTATCCCCACTATCCACTACAGAGATGTCCTCCCCAGTTTGCACCAGAGAAACATCCTTTTGTGGACAACAGAAATGTCCTCACAACTGTCTACCACATAGATGTCCTCTGCATTGTCCACCACAGGCAAGTCTTTCCCACTTTCCAACAAAGGGACTCCTCCTGTGTACCACAGGAACGTTCTCCCCACTGTCCAAAAGGTCATCCTCCCCAGTGTCCACCAGAGTGAAATCCTACCCACTGTCCACCACAAGGTCATCCTCCCTACTGTCCACTATAGGGACATAATTTCAACTGTCTACCATAGGGACGTACTCTCTCCTGTCCAACAAAGGAAGTCCCCCCCACTGTAAACCTCAGGGATGTCCTCTCCACTATCCAGAACAGGGACATTTTCCCCACAGTATACCAAAGAGACGTTCTCCTTACTGTCCACAACAAAGATGTCCTCCCCACTGTCCACAACAGGGATGTCCTCCCCACTGTCCACCACTGAGAATTCATCTCCACCATTCACCACTGGGACATATTCCTCATGGTCCCCCAAATGCATGGCCTCCTCACTGTCTACCACAGAGATGTGCATCCCACAGTCCACAAAAATATCCTCCCCACTGTCCACCATAGGAATGTTCTCCCCAACTGTCCACCACAGAAATGTCCTCCTCACTTTAGACAACAAAGAAGTCCTCCCCACTTTCCATCACAAGGACATCTTCCTATGAACCTCAGGAACTACCTAACCACTGTCCTCAGCAGGGGCATCCTAAACACTGACCACCACAAGGACATCTTCCACACTTTCCACCACAGTGAACTTCTCCCCACTCTCCACCACCAGCATGTCCTCCTGTGCACTGCAGGAACATCCTCCTCACAGTCCACCACAAGGATATCCTTCTCACTGTCCACCCCACTGAAATACTCTCAACGGTTGACCACAGAGACATCCTTCTCACCCTCCACCACAGGGAATTCCTCCTCACTGTCCAGCAGAGGGAAGTCCTCTCCACTATCCACCACAAAGAATTCTCCCTCACTGTCCACCAGAGGGAAATCTTCAGCACTGTTTACCTAATATACACCCCCTCACTGTCCACCACAGGGATATCCTTCCCACTGTTTACCACAGGGAAGTCCTCGCAACTGTTCACCACAGGGACATCCTCGCCACTGTCCTAAACAGGGACGTCCTTCTGTGCTCTACTGCAATGTCCTCCCTATTGTCCCCCACAGATGTCTTTTCCAGTGTCCACAACAGGGACGTCCTCCCCACTGTCTACCACAGTTACATCCTCCCCATGGTCCACAAAAGAAACATCTTTTCCACTGTCTATCACAGTGGCATCCTCCTCATTGACCACCACCGAAACATCCTATCCACTGTCCACAAGAGAAATGTACTTCCCACTGTCCACCACAGGAACGTCCTCCCCAATATCCATCACAAGGACATCCTTCCTAGGGTCCACCACTGGGACGTACTCCTCACTGTGCACCACAGAGATGTCCTCCCCAATGTCCACCACAGAAACTTCCTCCTCACTCTCCACCACAAAACGTCCTCACAATTGCCGACCCTAATACGTCCTCTTCACAGTCCACCACAGTGAATTCCTCCCCACTGTCCACCACAAGGACCCCCTCTTCACTATACAACATGGACATCTTCCCCACTGTCCACTATAGATATGTTTTACCCATTGTCCCCCAAAGTTTAATCCTCAACACTGTTTACCTAAGAAACTCTCACCTCACTGTCCACCATAGGAATATCTTCCCCATTGTTTACCACAGGGACATCCTTTCCAGAGTCCACCATAGGGACATCTTTCCCACTTTCTAACACAAGAGTGTCCTCTCCACACTCCACTAGAGGTATGTCCTCCTCATGGTATAAAACTGGGAATCCTTTCACTGTCTACCACAGAAATGTTCTTCACACTGTCCACCACAGGAATTCCCTCCTCACTGTCCACCAGAGGGAAGTCCTCCACACAGTTTACCTAAATGACATCTACCTCACTGTCCACCACAGGGATATGCTCCCCACCATTTACAACAGGGATATCCTCCCCACTGTCTACCATATGGATGTCCTCCTCACTGTCCACCACAAGGATATCCTCCACACTTCACCACAGGGACGTCCTCCTGTGCACTACAGGGATCTTCTTCCCACAGTCCATCACAAAACCTCCTCCCCATTGTCCATCACAAAGAGGACCTCCACACTGTCCACCACAGGGACATCCTCCTTATTGCCTACTACAGGGACATCCTCCTGTGCACCACAGGAATGTTCTCCCCACAGTCCACCAAAAAAAGTCCTCCCCACTATCCACCCCACTGAATTCATCCCCACTGTCCACCACAGGAATGACCTTCCCACTGTCCACCACAGGAATTTCTTCCTCACTGTCCACCAGAAAAAAGCCCTTTTCACTGTCCACCATAGGGATTTCATCCTCACTGTCTACCACAGGGATGTTCTTTACACTGTCCACCACAGGAATTTCCTCCTCACTGTCCACCAGAGGGAAGTCCTCCACACAGTTTACCTAAATGACATCCACCTCACTGTCCAAAACAGGGATAGGCTCCCTACCATTTACAACAGAGATATCCTCCCTACAGTCTACCACAGAAATGTCCTCCTTAGTGTCCACAACAGGGATGTCCTCCCCAGTGTCCACCAGAGGGACATCCTCCCCACTGTCGACCACTGGTATGTCCTTCACACTGTCCACCACAGAGATGCCCTCCACACTTTCTGCCACAGAGATATCCTCCAAACTGTCCACCACAGGGACTAACTCCTGTGTACAACAGGGATGTCCTCCCCAGTGTCCACCACAGGGGTGTCCTTCCCACTGACCAACACAAGGAGATGCTCCACATTGTCCAAGAGAGAATTTTCCTCCCCACTGTTCACCACTGGGACATCTTCCAGAATATCCACCACAGTCTTATCCTTCTGTGCACCACAGGGATGTCCTCCCCACTGTCTGCAAAAGAGATGTCTTACCCACTGTCCACCACAGCACATCCTTCTCACTGTCAGACACAGAGATGTCTTCCCCACTGTCCAGCAAAGTTATGTTCTTCCCATCTTCCACGAAAGTGACAGCCACCCCACTGTCCATCAAAAAGATGTTTTCCATGGTGTCCACCACAGTAACATCCTCCTGTGTACAACAGGGACCTCCTTACCACTGTCCACTACAGGGTCTTTATACCCTCTGTCCACCACAGGAATTTCTTCTCCACTGTGCACCAAAGGAACATGCTTCTGTGCACAAAAGAAACATCCTCCCCACAGTCCACCAAAGAGATGTCTTCCTCCCTGTCCACCACAAGGACATCTTTCCCACTGTCCACCACAGGGATGTCCTCCTGTGCACCACAGGAATGTTCTCCCCACTGTCCAAAAGGTTGTCCTCCCCAGTGTCCAGTACAGGGAAATTCTCCCCACTGTCCACCACAAAAATGTCCTCCCCATTTTTCACTATAGGAACATCCTTAGAACTGTCCACACAGGGACATACTCCTCACTGTCCACCAAAGGGAACTTTTGCTCACTGTAAACCTTGGGGATTTCCTCTCCACTATCCACCACAGGGACATTTTTCCCACTGTCCACCAAAGTGATGTTCTCTTCACTGTCCACAGCAGAAATATCCTACTCACTGTCCACCACCAAAAATTCTTCCCCACTGTCCACCACAAGGACGTATTTTTCATGGTCCACCACAGACATGGCCTCCCTACTGTCTACCACAGAGATGTGAACCCCAGACTCCCCAAAAAATCCTCCCCACTGTTTACCAGAGTTACGTCCTCCCCACTGTCCACCAAAGAAACATCCTTTACACTGTCTATCACAGTGGCGTCCTCCTCATTGACCACCACAGAAACATCCTATCCACTGTCCACCACAGAAACGTACTTCCCACTGTCCAACATAGGGACATCCTCCCCACTGTCCACCACAGTGTCATCCTCATGTGCACCACAGGTACATTTTCCCCACTGTCCATCACAAGGACATCCTCCCTACTGTCCACCACAGTGATGTATTCCTCTCTGTGTACCACAGAGATGTCCTCCCCACTGTCTATCACAAGGATGTCCTTCCAAATGCCCACCACTAATACATCCTCCTCACTCTCCACCACAGTGAATTCTCCCCCACTGTCCACCACAAGGACCTCCTCTTCACTATCTAAAGCAGGGACATCCTTCCCACTGTCTACTATAGAAATTTCCTGCCCATTGTCCACCAAAGGTTAATCCTCCACACTGTTTACCTAACGGTCATCCACCACAGTGACATCTTCCAGACTGTCCACCACATGTATGTCCAAAACAGAGATATCCTCCACACTGTATGCCAAGAGATGTTCTCCAAAATATCCACCACTGGGACTAACTACTGTGTACAACAGAGACATCCTCCCCAATATCCACCACAGGGGTGTCCTTCCTACTGACCACCACAAGGATGTAGTCCACACTGTCTAAGACAGAGATGTCATCCCCAATGCTCATCACAGTGACATCCTCTGGACTGTCTACCACAGGAATGTCCTCCCCTCTATCCCCCAAAATGTTGTTCTCCTGTGCACCACAGGGATGTCCTCTCACTTTCCACAATAGGGACGTCCTCCCCACTGTCCACCACAGAAACAGACTTCTCAATGTCAACCACAGAAATGTCCTTCCCACTGTCCACAACAGGTACATCCTTCCCACAGTCCACAACAGTGACGGCAACCCCACTGTCCATCAAAGGGATGTTTTCCCCAGGTTTCACCACATGGACATTCTGTGTACCACAGAGATGTCCTTACCACTGTCCACCACATGTGTGTCCTCCCCACTGTCCACCAAAGGGATGTTCCCCATTCTCCACCACAGGGACTTCCTTCCCAATGTGCACCACAGGAACATCCTCCTGTGCACAACAGAAACGTCCTCACCACTGTCCACCGCAAAGATGTCCTCCTCCCCGTCCACCACAGGCACATCTATCCCACTCTAAACCACAGGGATGTCCTCTAGTGCACCACATGAACATTTTCCCCACTGTCCAAATGTCATCCTCCCCAGTGTCCACCACAGAGAAATCTTCCCCATTGTCCACCAGAGGGACATATTCCTCATTCTCCACCACAGCCATGGCCTCCCCCTGTCTACCAAAGAGATGTGCTTCCCACTGTCCACTAAAAAAGGTTTTCCCCACTGTCCACCACAGGGACATCCTTCCCACTGTCCTCTGCAGAGACGTCCTTCTCACTGTTCACCACAGAGATGTCCTAGCCATTGTCTGCCACAGAGATGTCCTCCACACTGGAAACCACAGGAACATCCTTCCCAGTGTCCACCACAGCGAAGTCCTGTCACTGTCTACCACATAAATGTACTCCCCATTGCCCACCACAGGGATGTCCTTTTCACTGTCCACCACAAGACCTCCTCCTGTGTAACACAGAGACCTAGTCTCCGCTGTCCACCATAGGGGCGTCTTCCTCTTTTACCACCACAGGGACATCTGCCACACTGTCCAACACAGGGATATCCTCCCCACTCTCCACCACAGGGACTTCCTCCTGTGCACCACAGGATGTCCTCCCCTATGTCCACAACAGAGAAATCCTTCCCTATGTCTACCACAGTTACGGCCTCAGCACTGACTACCACAGGTATGTACTTCTCACTTTCCACCACAGAGATATCCTTCCAACTGTCCACCACAGTGACGTCTTCTAGACTTTCCACCACAGGGGCGTCCTCTTGTGTATCATATGGACGTCATTTCACAGTCTACCACAGGGGCGTCCTTCCCACTGTCCAACAAAGGGACATCATTCTGTGTACCACAGGGATGACCTTAAGACTGTCTACCACAGGGGTGTTCTTCCAACTGTCCACCACAGGGACGTAGTTCCCACTGTTCACTACAGAAACATCCTCCTCAATGTGCACTAAAGGGACATTCTCCTGTGCACCACAGGTACCTCCACCCCACTGTGCACCACAGAGATGTCCTCCCAATGTCCACCACAGGGACATCCTCCCCACTTTCCAACACAGAGACATCCTCCCCACTGTCCAAGGGATGTCTTCCTGTGCACCAAAAGAACATCTTCCTCAGGGTCCACCACAAAGACGTCCTTTCCATTGTCCACCATAGGTATGTCCTCCTCACTGTCAACCACAGGTAAGTCCTACCAACTGTCCACAACAGCAACGTCCTCCCCACTGTCCACCACAGTGAGGTTCTTCTCACTGTCCACCACAGCGATATCCTTCTCATTGTCTACCACATGGATGTGTTTCTCACGGTCCACTACAGAGAAGTCCTCCCCAACGTCCAACACAGAAACACCCTTCTCACTGTCCACTACAGAGAAGTCTTCCTCAATGTCCACTACAGGGAAGTCCTCCCCACTGTACATCACAGGGATGTCCTCCTCTACTTAAACCACAAAGACGTTTTCTCCACTGTCCACCACGGAGACATTTTTCCCACTGTCTACCACAGGGACATCATCTTCACTGTCCACTACAGAGATATTTTACCCACTGTCAAGCACAGGGATGTCCTCCCCACAGTAAGCCACAGAGATGAATTTCCCACTTTCCACCAGAGGGACATCCTTCCCACTGCCCACCACAGTGACGTCCTCCTCACTGTCCATCACAGAGATGTCCTCCCCACTGTCCACCACAGGGATGTCCTCCCCTCCTTAAACCACAGAGATGGTTTCCCCACTGACCACCACAGGGACATTTTCCACTGTCCAACACAGGGAAATTCTCCTCACTGTCCACCATAGTGATAGTCTCCCCATTGTCTACAACCAAGACGTGCTTGCAACTGTTCACCAAAGGTTGTAATTTCCTCCGTCCACCACAGAGATGTCTTGCTAAATGTCCAACACAGGAACATACTCTCCACTCCACCACAGGACGTTTTTCTCCACTGTCCACCACAGAGATGTCCTTCTAAATGCAAACCACAGGAACATCCTTTCCACCATCCACTACAGGGACGTACTCCTAACTGTCCTCCACAGGGATGTCCTCTCTACAATCCACAACAAAGACCTTCTTCCCACTGTCTACACAGGGATGTTCTCCCCACATCTACCACAGTTTAGACCTCCCCACAGTCCACGACAGGGATGTCCTTCCCAAAATCCACCACATGGAAGTCCTCTCCACTATTCACAACAGGGATGTTCTCCCCTTTGTCCACCACAGGGACATTATCTCCACTGTCTACAACAGGGACGTCCTCCTCACTGTCCACCACAGTGAAGTCCTCAACGCTGTCCACCACAGGGACTTCCTCGCCACATCCACCAAAGGGATGTCCTCCCCACTGTCCACCAAAGAGACGTATTCCACATTGTCCACCACAGGGATGTTCTTCACACTGTCTACCACAGGGAAATCCTCCTCTCTGACCACCACTGTGACATACTTAAAACTGTCCATCACCGTGATGTCCTCCCCATGGTGTACCACATGGACATCCTCTGTGAACCACAGGAACGTTCTCCACACTGTCCACAAGTTCGTCCTCCTTACTGTCCACCACAGTGAAATCCTCCCCACTGTCAAACACAAGGATGTCTTCCCAATGTCCACCAAAAGACATCCTCCCAACTGTCCAACAGAGGAACATCCATCCCTCTGTCCACCTCAGTGATGTCCTTTCCACTGACACCAGAGTGAAATCCTTTCCACTGACCATCACAAAGACATCCTGTCCACTGTCCACCACAAGGAAGTCCTTATCTTTGTACACTACAGGGACGAACTCTCCACTGTCCACCACAGGGAAGTCCTCCCAACTGTCCAACACAGAAGCATCCTCCCCACTATCCACCACAGAAATGTCCTTTTCAGTGTCGTCAACAGGGAAGTCCTCTCCACTGTCCACCACATGGGAATGCCCTGAATGCCCTCCTGTCCTCTCCTCTCTCAGGATGCCCGTCGGTCCTCTTCTCCATCTGGATGCCTTCTCTCTTCTCCTCTTTCCAGATGGTCTTCTGTGCTCTCCTCTCTCTGGAAGCCTTTCTGTTTCTCCTCTCTCTGGATGCCCTTCTGTCCTCTTTTCTCACTGGGTTCTCTTCTGTTTTTTCCTCCTTCTGGATGTCGTTTTGTTCTCTCCTCCCTCTGAAGGACCTTCAGTACTCTCCTCTCTGTGGATGCGTTTCTGTCTTCTCCTATTTCTGGATGCCCTTCTGAACTCTCATCTCCATGGATTCCCTTTTGATCTTTCCTCTCTCTGGATGCCCTTCTCTTCTCTCCTCTCTCTAGACGCCCTTCTGTCTTCTCCTCATTCTGGATGGCTTTCCATTCTCTCCACTCTCTGGATCCCTTTTGTCCTCTAATCTCTCTGCATGCCCTTTTTCACTCTCCTCCATCTAGATGCCCTTCTGTCTTCTCCTATCACTGGATGCCCTTCTGTCTTATTCTATCTCCCGATGCCCTTCTGTCTTCTCCTCTTTCGGGATGCCCTTCTGTTCTCTTATCTCTCTAGATGCTATTCTGTCCTCTCCTCTCTCTGGAAGCCCTCTGTTCTCTTCTCTCCTTGATGCCCTTCTGTCCTCTCCTCTCTCTGGATGCCCTTCTGGAATCTCCTCTCTCTTGATGACCTTCTGCTCTCTCCTCTCACTGGATGTCCTTCTGTCCTCTCCTCTCTCTGGATGCCCATATGTCCTCTTCTCTCTCTGGATGTTCTTCCGTCTTCTGCTCTCTCTGGATGCCCTTCTGTTCTCTCCTTTTTCTGGATTATCTTCTGTTCTCTCATTTCCCTAGAGTTTCTTTTGTTCTCTTCTCTTTTGGGATGCCCTTCTTCACTCTCCTCTCTCTTGATGCCCTTCTGTCCTCTCCTCTCTCTGGATGCCCTTCTGTTCTCTTCTCTCCCTGAATGCCCTTTTGTCCTCTCCTCTCTCAGGATGCCCGTCGGTCCTCTTTTCCATCTGGATGCCACCTCTCTTTTCGTATTTATGGATGCCCTTCTGTTATCTCCTCTCCCTGGACGTCTGTTTGTTTTCTCCTCTCTCTGGATTCCCTTTTTGTCTTCTCCTCTTGTTGGATGCCCTTCTCTTCTCTTCTCTCTCTAGATGCCCTTCAGTCCTATATTCTATCTGGCTGCCGCTCTGTTCTCTCCTCTATCTAGATACTCTTCTGTCCTCTCCTCTCTATGGATGCCCTTCTGTTCTCTCCTCTCTCTGGATTCGGTTTTTGTCTTCTCCTTTCACTGGATTCCCTTCTCTTATCTCCTCTCTCTTGATGCGCTTCTGTCTTTTCCCTCTAGATGCCTTTCTGTCCTGTTTTCTCTCTGGATGACCTTTGTTCTCTCCTCTCTCACCATGCCCTTCTTCCTTCTCCTCTCTCTGGATGTCATTCTGTCTTCTCCTCCCACTGGATGCCCTTCTGTCCTCTCCTCTCTCTGGATGGCCTTCTGTTATCTCCTCTCTCACTATGCCCTTCTGTTCTCTTGCCTCTCCACCTTCCCTTGTGTCTTCTCTCTCTGGATGCCAATCTGTTCTCTCCTCTCTCCAGATGCCCTTCTGTCTTTTCCTCTTTCTGAATGCCCTTCTTCTCTATCCTCTCTCTGGATTCCCTTCTGTTCTCTTTCTCTTCAGATGCCCTATTGTCTTCTCCTCTCCTGGATGCCCTTCTGCACTCTCTTCTGTCTGGATGCCCTTCTATTCTCTCCTCTCTCTGGATTCCCTTCTGTCTTCTCCTCTCCCTTGACGCATTTCTGTTCTCTCCTCTTTCTGGATGCCCACCTGTTCTCTCCTCTTTTGGATGCCCTTCTGTCTTCTCCTCTCTCTGAATGCCCTTCTGCTCTCTCCTGTCTCTGGATGCCCTTCTGTTCTCTCCTCTCTCTGGATTCCCTTCTGTCTTCTCCTCTCTCTGGATGCTGTTCTATCCTCTCCTCTCTCTGGATGCCCTTCTGTCTTCTCCTCTCTCTGGATGTACATCTGTACTCCACTTCTCTGGATGACCTTCTGTCTTCTCCTCTCTCCCGGTGCACTTCTGTTCTCTCCTGTCTGCGAATGCACTTCTGTTCTCTCCTCTCTCTGGATTCGCTCTGTCTTCTCTTTCTCTGAATGCACTTCTGTTCTCTCCTCCCTCTAGATGCCCTTCTGTTCTCTACTCTTTCTAGATGCCCTTCTGTCTTCTCCTCTATCTGTATGGCCTCCTTTACTCTCTTCTGTGGATGCAATTCTGACCTCTCTTCTCTCTGGATGCCCTTCCTTTCTCTCTTTTCTCTAGGGGCCAATCTGTCCTCTCCTCTATCTAGAAGCCCTTCTGTAGTCTCCTATCTCTGGATGCGCTTCTGTCTTCTCCTCTTTCTGGATACCCTTCTGTTCTCGGCTCCCTCTACATGTCCTTTTGTACTCTACTCTCTCTGGATGCCCTTAGGTTCTCTCCTCTCTCTGGATGTTCTTCTGTCTTCTCCGCTCTCTGGATACCGTTCTATTCTCTACTCTCCCTGGATGCCCTTCTTACTTCTCTGCTCTCTGGATGCCATTATATTCCCTCCTCTCTCTAGATGCCCTTCTGTCCTCACTTCTGTCTGGATGCCTCTCTGTTCTCTCGTCTCTCTGGATGCCTTTCTTTTCTCTCCTCTCTCTGGATGCCCTTCTGTTCTCTCCTCTCTCTCTGGATTCCCTTTGTGTCTTCTCCTCTTTATGGCTGTCCTTCTGTAATCTCCTCTCTCTGGATGCCCTTCTGTTTTCTTCTCTCTTGCAATGCACTTCTGTCTTCTCCACTCTCTGGATGCCCTACCATTCTCTCCTCAATCTAGATTCCCTTCTGTTTTCTCCTCTCTCTGGATGCCCTTCTGTTCTCTCCTCTCACTGGATGTCCTGTCCTCTCCTCTCTCCGGATGCCCATCTGTCCTCTTCTTTCTCTGGATGTCCTTCAGTCTTCTGCTCTCTCTGAATGCCTTTCTGTACTCTACTTTTTCTGTATTCTCTTCTGTTCTCTCATTTCCCTAGATGCCCTTCTGTTCTCTCCTCGCTCGGGATGCCCTTCTGTCCTCTCCTCACTCTGGATGCCCTTCTGTCCTCTCCTCTCTCTGAATGCCCTTCTGTCATCTCCTCTCTCAGGATGCAAGTCGGTCCTCTTTTCCATCTGGATGCCACCTCTCTTCTCCTATTTACGGATGCCCTTCTGTCTTCTACTCTCTCTGTATAGCCTTCTATACTATTTTATGTGGATGCTCTTCTTTCCTCTCCTCTCTCTGGATGCCCTTCTCCTCTGTCTTCTCTCTGGAGGAAATTCTGTCTGCTCCTATCTCTTGATGCCCTTCTGTCTTCTCCTATCTCCTGATGCCCTTCTGTCTTCTCCTCTTTCTGGATGCCCTTCTGTTCTCTGCTCTCTCTAGATGCCCTTCTGTCCTCTCCTCTCTCTTTATGCCCTTCTGTCTTCTTGTATCTATGGATGCATTTCTATTCACTCCTCTCTCCGAATGACCTTCTGTCTTCTCCTCTCTCCAAATGCCCTTCTGTTCTCTCCTCTCTCTGGATTCGCTTTGTCTTCTCCTTCTCTGGATGCCCTTTTTTCTCTCCTCTTTCTGGATGCCCTTCTGTTCTCTCCTCTACCTAGATGCCCTTTTGTCTTCTCCTCTCTCTGTATGGCCTTCTGTACTATTTTGTGGATGCCCTCCTTTCCTCTTCTCTCTCTGCATGCCCTTCTGCTCTGTCTTCTCTCTGGAGGAAATTCTGTCTCCTCCTCTCTCTGGATGCCCTTCTGTCTTCTCCTGTCTCCTGATGACCTTCTGTCTTCTCCTCTTTCTGGATGCCCTTCTGTTTTCTGTTCTCTATAGATACCCATTTATCCTCTCCTCTCTCTGGATGCCCTTCTGTTATCTTCTCTCTCTGAATGCCCTTCAGGCCTCTCCTCTCTCAGGATGCAATTCGGTCCTCTTCTCCATCTGGATGCCTCCTCTCTTCTCCTATTTAGAGATGCCCTTCTGTTCTCTCCTGTCTCTGGACGCCCTTCTGTTTTTCTCCTCTCTCTGGATGCCCTTCTATTCTCTCCTCCCTCTGGATGTCCTTCTTTCCTCTAATCTCTCTGGATGCCCATCTGTCTTCTCCTCTCTCTGGATGCTCTTCTGCTCTCTCCTTTCTCTGGATGCCCTTCTGTTCTCTCCTCTCTCTGGATTTCCTTCTGTCTTCTCCTCTCTCTGGATGCCATTCTGTCCTCTCCTCTCTCTGGATGCCCTTCTGTCCTCTCTTCTCTCTGAATTCCCTTTTTGTCTTCTCCTCTCTCTGGATGCCCTTCTGTTCTCTCCTCTATCTGGATGGCCTTCTGTCATCTTCTCTCCCTGAATTCCCTTCTGTACTCTTCTCTCTCAGGATGCCCGTCGGTCCTCTTTTCCATCTGGATGCCACCTCTCTTCTCCTATTTATGGATGCCCTTCTGTTCTCTCCTCTCTCTGGACGCCCTTCTGTTTTCTCCTCTGTCTGGATGTCCTTCTGTTCTCTCCTCTCTCTGGATTTCCTTCTGTCCTCTCCTCTCTCTGAATTCCCTTTTTGTCTTCTCCTCTCTCTGGATGCCCTTCTGTTCTCTCCTCTATCTGGATGCTCTTCTGTCCTCTACTCTCCCTGAATTCCCTACTGTACTCTTCTCTCTCAGGATGCCCATCGGTCCTCTTTTCCATCTGGATGACGCCTCTCTTCTATTTACTGATGCCCTTCTGTTCTCTCCTCTCTCTGGATGCCCTTCTGCTGTCCTCTCCTCTCTCTGGATGCCCATCTGTATTCTCCTCTCTCTGGATGCCCTTCTGCTCTCTCCTCTCTCTGAATGCCCTTCTTTTCTCTCCTCTCTCTGAATGCCCTTCTGTTCTCTCCACTCTCCGGATGCCCTTCTGTATTCTCCTCTCTCTGGATTCCCTTCTGTCTTCTCCTCTCTTTGGATACCCTTCTGTTCTCTCCTTTTTCTCGATGCCGTTCTGTTCTCTCCTCTATCCGGATGCCCTTCTGTCTTCTCCTCCTTCTGGATGCCCTTCTGCTCTCTCCTCTATCTGGATGCCCTTCTGTTCTCTCCTCTCTCTGGATTGCCTTCTATCTTCTCCTCTCTCTCTGGATGCCATTCTGTCTTCTCTTCTCTCTGGATGCCCTTCTGTCTTCTCCTCTCTCTGGATGCCCTTCTGTAATCGCCTCACTCTTGATGCCCTTCTGCCTTCTCCTCATTCCGCATGCCCTTCTGCCCTATTCTCTCTCTGGATGTCCTTCAGTCTTCTGCTCTCTCTGGATGCCCTTCTGTCCTTCCTTTTTCTGGATTCTCTTCTGTTCTCTCATTTCCCTAGATGCCCTTATGTTCTCTCCTCTCTCGGGATGCCCTTCTTCACACTCCTCTCTCTGGATGCCCTTCTGTCCTCTCCTGTCTCTGGATGCCCTTGTGTCCTCTTCTCTCTCTAGATGCCCTTCTGTTCTCTCCTCTCTCTGGATGCCCTTGTGTTTTCTTCTCTTTCCGGATGTTCTTCTGTTTTCTCATCTCTGGATGCCCTTCTGTCATCTCCTCTCTCATAATGCCCTTCTGTTCTCTGCTCTCTCTGGATTCCCTTCTGTCTTCTCCTCCTTCTGGATGCTGTTCTGTTCTCTTCCCTCTCTGGACGCCCTTCTGATTTCTCCTCTCTCTAGATGCCCTTCTGCTCTCTCCTCTTTCTGGATGACCTTCTGTTCTCTCTTCATTTTGGATGCCCTTCTGTCTTCTCCTCTCTTTGGATGCCCTTCTGCTCTCTCCTCTCTCTGGATTCCGTTCTGTTCTCTCTTCTCTCTGGATTCCCTATTGTCTTCTCCTCTCTCTGGATGCCCATTTGTTCTCTCCTCACTATGGATTCCCTTCTGTATTCTCCTCTCTCTGGATGCCCTTCTGCCTTCTCCTCTCTCTGGTTGCCCTTCTGTTCTCTCCACTCTCTGTATTGGCTTTTTAATTTCTCCTTTCTCTCGATGCCCTTATGTCATCTCCTCTCTCTGGGTGCCCTTCTGTCTTCTCCTCTCTCCAGTTGCCCTTCTCTTCTCTCCTCTCTTCTGATGCCCTATGTCTTCTCCTCTCTCTGGATGCCCTACAATCCTCTCGTCACTCTAGATTCCCTTCTGTCTTTTTTCTCTGTGAATGCACTTCTGTTCTCACCTCCCGAGATGCCAGTCTGTTTTTTCCTCATTCTGTATGGCCTTCTGTACTCTTTTCTGTGGATGCGCTACTTTCCACTCCTCTCTCTGGATGCCCTCTGCCTTCTGTTCTCTCTGGAGGCCATTCGGTCCTCTCCTCTCTCCAGATGCCCTTCTGTCTTCTACTATCCTGGATGCCCTTCTGTAATCTCCTCTCTCTGCATGCCCTTCTGTTCTCTTCTCTCCTGGATGCCCTTATGTCCTCTCCTCTCTCAGGTTGCCCGTCTGTCCTTTTCGCCATCTGGATGTTTTCTCTCTTCTCCTCTTTCCAGATGCACTTTTATGCGCTCCTCTCTCTGGACTCCCTTCTGTTTTCTCCACTCTCTGGATGCCCTTCTGTTCTCTCCTCTCTCGGGATGATCTTCAGTCCTCTCCTCTCTCTGGATGCCCATCTGTCTTCTCATCTCTTTGGATGCCATTCTGCTCTCTCCTCTCTCTTGATGCCATTCTGTTCTCTCCTCTCTCTGTATTCCCTTCTGTTCTCTCCTCTCTCTCGATTCCCTTCTCTATTCTCCTCTCTCTGGATGCCGTTTTATCCTCTCCTCTCTCTGGATGCCCTTCTGTCTTCTCCTTTCCCTGGATGCATTTCTGTTCTGTCCTCTCTCTGGATGACCTTCTGTCTTATCCTCTCTCCAGATGCCCTTCTCTTCTCTCCTCTCTCTAGATTCGCTTTGTCTTCTTCTCTGGATGCCCTTCTGTTCTCTCCTATTTCTGGATGCCCTTCTGTTCTCTCCTATTTCTGGATGCCCTTCTGTTCTCTCCTCTATCTAGATGTCCTTCTGTATTCTCCTTTCTCTGTATGGCCTTCTGTACGATTTTGTGTGGATGCCCTCCTTTCCTCTCCTCTCTCTGTATGCCCTTCTGCTCTGTCTTCGCTCTGGAGGAAATTCTGCCTCCTCATCTCTCTGGATGCCCTTCTGTCTTTTCCTATCTCCTGATTCCTTTCTGTCTTCTCTTCTTTTTGGATGCCCTTCTGTTCTCTGCTCTCTCTAGATACCCTTTTGTCCTCTCTTCTCTCTGGATGCCCTTCTGCTCTCTCCTCTCTCTGAATGCCATTCTGTTCTCTCCTCTCTACAGATGCCTTTCTTTATTCTCCTCTCTCTGGATTCCTGTCTATCCTCTCCTCTCTTTGGATGCCCTTCTGTTGTCTCCTCTCTCCGGATTGCCTTCTGTCTTCTCCTCTCTCTGGATGCCATTTTTCCCTCTCCTCTCTCTGGATGTCCTTCTGTCTTCTCCTTCCTCTGGATGACCTTCTGTTCTCTTCTCTCACTGGATTCCCTTTTTGTCTTCTCCTCTCTCTGAATGCCCTTCTATTCTCTCCTCTCTCGGGATGCCCTTCTTCACTCTCCACTCTCTGGATGCCCTTCTGTCCTCTCCACTCTCAGGATTCCCTTCTGTCCTTTTCTCTCCCTTAATGCCCTTCTGTCCTCTCCTCTTTCAGGATGCCCGTCAGTCCTCTTTTCCATCTGGATGTCACCTCTCTTCTCCTATTTACAGATGCCCTTCTGTTCTCTCCTCTCTCTGGATGCCTTTCTGTTTTCTCCTCTATCTGGATGTCCTTCTGTTCTCTCCTCTCTCCGGATGCCTTTCTTTATTCTCCTTTCTCTAGATTCCCTTCTATCTTCTCCTCTCTTTGGATACCCTTCTGTTCTCTTCTATTTCTGGATACCCTTCTGTTCTCTCCTCTCTCTGGATGCCCTTCTGTCTTCTCCTCTCTCTGGATACAATTCTGCTCTCTCCTCTCTCTGGATGTCCTTCATTCTCTCCTCTCTCTAGATTGCCTTTTTTTCTTCTCCTCTCTCTGGATGCCCTTCTGTTTTCTTCTCTCTCTAAATGTCCTTCTGTTCTCTCCTCTCTCCGGATGCCTTTCTTTAATCTCCTCTCTCTGGATTCCCTTCTATCTTCTCGTCTCTTTGGATACACTTCTGTTCTCTCCTTTTTCTGGATGCCCTTCTGTTCTTTCCTCTCTGCGGATGCCCTTCTGTCTTCTACTCTCTCTGGATGCCCTTCTGCTCTCTCCTGTCTCTGGATTCCCTTCTGTCTTCTCCTCTATCTGGATGACCTTCTGTTCTCTTCTCTCCCTGGATGCTCTTCTGTCCTCTCCCCTCTCAGGATGCCCATCTGTCCACTTCTCCATCTAGATTCCTTCTCTCTTCTCCTCTTTCCAGATGCCCTTCTGTTCTCTCCTCTCTCTGGAAGCCCTTCTGTCTTCTCTGCTCACTGTTTACCATTCTATTCTCTACTCTCCCTGGATGCCCTTCTTACTTCTCTGCTCTCTGGAGGCCCTTCTGTTCTCCCCTCTCTGTGGATATGTTTCTGTCTTCTCCACTCTCTGGATGCCCTTCTATTCCCTCCTCTCTCTAGATGCCCTTCTGTACTCTCTTCTGTCTGGATGCCTCTCTGTTCTCTCGTCTCTCTGGATGCCCTTTTTTCTCTCCTCTCTCTGGATTCCCTTTTTGTCTTCTCCTCTCGCTGGATGCCCTTCTCTTCTCTCCTCTCTCTAGATGCCCTTCTGTCCTCTATTCTCTCTGGATATTTCTCTGTTCCCTTGTTTCTCTGGATGCCCTTCTGTGCTCTCCTCTCTCTGGATGCCCTTCTGTCCTCTTCTCTCTCTTGATTCCCTTCTGTCTTCTCCTCTCTCCCTATGCCCTTCTGTTCTCTCGTCTCTCCCGATGCCCTTCTGTCTTTTTGTCTTCCTGGATTTCCGACAATATTCTCCTCAATCTGGATACAATTCTGTATTCTCCTCTTTCTAAATGCCCTTCTGTGTTCTCCTCTTCTCTCTCTGGATGTCCTTCACTCTACGGCTTTCTCTGGATGGGCTTCTGTTCTCTCATTTTTCTGGATTCTCAATTGTTCTGTAATATCTCTGGATGCACTTCTGTTCTGTCTTCTCTCAGGATTTCTGTCTGTCCTCTCCTCTCTCTGGACGCTTTTCTAGTCTCTCCTTTCTCTGGATGCCCTTCTGTTCTTTCCTTTCTCTGTATGAACTTCTATTCTCTCTTCTCTCTGGAGGCCATTCTGTCCTCTCCTCTCTCTGGATGCCCTTCTGTCTTCTCCTCTCTCTGGATGCCCTTTATTCTCTCCTCTCTCTCGAGGCCCTTTTTTCTCTCCTCTCTCTGGATTCCCTTCTGTCTTCTCTCTCTGGATGCCAATCTATCCTCTCATCTCTCTGGATACCGTTCTGTCTTCTCCTATCTCTGGATGCCGTTCTATCCTCTCCTCACTCTGGATAACCTTCTGTCTTAACCTTTCTCTGGATGCACTTCTGTTCTCTCCTCTATCTGGAT